>NC_091390.1:2640991-2687835 GCF_038502225.1 Cherax quadricarinatus
TCCTTCAGAGTACAGGTACTGTACTTCCCACCTCCAGAACTGTAACATCCTCACTCATCCTTCAGAGTACAGGCACTGTACTTCCCACCTCCAGGACTGTAACATCCTCACTCATCCTTCAGAGTACAGGCACTGTACTTTCCACCTCCAGAACTGTAACATCCTCACTCATCCTTCAGAGTACAGGTACTGTACTTCCCACCTCCAGAACTGTAACATCCTCACTCATCCTTCAGAGTACAGGCACTGTACTTCCCACCTCCAGAACTGTAACATCCTCACTCATCCTTCATAGTACAGGTACTGTACTTCCCACCTCCAGAACTGTAACATCCTCACTCATCCTTCAGAGTACAGGTACTGTACTTCCCACCTCCAGAACTGTAACATCCTCACTCATCCTTCAGAGTACAGGTACTGTACTTCCCACCTCCAGGAATCAAGTCTGGCTAACCGGTTTCCCTAAATCCTTTCATAAATAATATCTTTCTCACACTCCAACAGCAAAAATATTTTCGTTAGTGGGTTTGGGTTTGAGAAAGACCCGCCTAGTATGGGCCAGTAGGACCCCTGTAGTGTTCCTCCTTACGTTTCAATTATGAATAAACAACGCACAATCTCTAAGTTTTCCTGTGTGCAAGTTCGCTAATGCAACACTGTTGGGTTATCCCATTGCCATTCCAAAACGCTGAAAGAATCTTAATTTTTCCCAACTTTAAAAATATGAGGGAAGTTACGTCTGTATTCTTCAGGAGATGAAAAGTCTTCATACACTTCCTGCAGGCATTGCCATGCCATTTATTACTTTGGTTTAAATGGTTAAAACATTGATAAGAAATCCTGGTAGGGCAGACGGAGTTCCCCGGGTCAGTGTTGTGTGTCGTGTTTGTTTTAAATACTGAGTGTTTCTGTGTTTGTTTCTGTTAATGTGTCTGGTACTGTTTGTGCTTCCCATCACTGGTACTGTTGCTGCTTCCCATCACTGGTACTGTTGCTGCTTCCCATCACTGGTACTGTTGCTGCTTCCCATCACTGGTACTGTTGCTGCTTCCCATCACTGGTACTGTTGCTGCTTCCCATCACTGATACTGTTGCTGCTTCCCATCACTGGTGCTGTTGCTGCTTCCCATCACTGGTACTGTTGCTGCTTCCTATCACTGGTGCTGTTGCTGCTTCCCATCACTGATACTGTTGCTGCTTCCCATCACTGATACTGTTGCTGCTTCCCCTCACTGATACTGTTGCTGCTTCCCATCACTGATACTGTTGCTGCTTCCCATCACTGGTGCTGTTGCTGCTTCCCATCACTGATACTGTTGCTGCTTCCCATCACTGGTACTGTTGCTGCTTCCCATCACTGGTGCTGTTGCTGCTTCCCATCACTGGTGCTGTTGCTGCTTCCCATCACTGATACTGTTGCTGCTTCCCATCACTGGTACTGTTGCTGCTTCCCATCACTGATACTGTTGCTGCTTCCCATCACTGATACTGTTGCTGCTTCCCATCAATGGTAATGTTGCTACTTCCCATCACTGATACTGTTGCTGCTTCCCATCACTGGTACTGTTGCTGCTTCCCATCACTGGTACTGTTGCTGCTTCCCATCACTGATACGGTTGCTGCTTCCTTCACTGATACTGTTGCTGCTTCCCATCACTGGTACTGTTGCTGCTTCCCATCACTGATACTGTTGCTGCTTCCCATCACTGATACTGTTGCTGCTTCCCATCACTGATACTGTTGCTGCTTCCCATCACTGGTGCTGTTGCTGCTTCCCATCACTGGTGCTGTTGCGGCTTCCCATTACTGATACTGTTGCTGCTTCCCATCACTGATACTGTTGCTGCTTCCCATCACTGATACTGTTGCTGCTTCCCATCACTGATACTGTTGCTGCTTCCCATCACTGGTGCTGTTGCTGCTTCCCATCACTGATACTGTTGCTGCTTCCCATCACTGGTGCTGTTGCTGCTTCCCATCACAGGTACTGTTGCTGCTTCCCATTACTGATACTGTTGCTGCTTCCCATCACTGATACTGTTGCTGCTTCCCATCACTGATACTGTTGCTGCTTCCCATCACTGGTGCTGTTGCTGCTTCCCATCACAGGTACTGTTGCTGCTTCCCATCACTGGTGCTGTTTCTGCTTCCCATCACAGGTACTGTTGCTGCTTCCCATCACTGATACTGTTGCTGCTTCCCATCACTGATACTGTTGCTGCTTCCCATCACTGATACTGTTGCTGCTTCCCATCACTGATACTGTTTCTGCTTCCCATCACTGGTGCTGTTGCTGCTTCCCATCACTGATACTGTTGCTGCTTCCCATCACTGATACTGTTGCTGCTTCCCATCACTGATACTGTTGCTGCTTCCCATCACTGATACTGTTGCTGCTTCCCATCACTGATACTGTTGCTGCTTCCCATCACTGGTACTGTTGCTGCTTCCCATCACTGATACTGTTGCTGCTTCCCATCACTGGTGCTGTTGCTGCTTCCCATCACTGATACTGTTGCTGCTTCCCATCACTGATACTGTTGCTGCTTCCTATCACTGGTGCTGTTGCTGCTTCCCATCACTGATACTGTTGCTGCTTCCCATCACTGGTACTGTTGCTGCTTCCCATCACTGATGCTGTTGCTGCTTCCCATCACTGGTACTGTTTCTGCTTCCCATCACTGGTGCTGTTGCTGCTTCCCATCACTGATACTGTTGCTGCTTCCCATCACTGATACTGTTGCTGCTTCCTATCACTGGTGCTGTTGCTGCTTCCCATCACTGGTGCTGTTGCTGCTTCCCATCACTGGTGCTGTTGCTGCTTCCCATCACTGATGCTGTTGCTGCTTCCCATCACTGGTGCTGTTGCTGCTTCCCATCACTGATGCTGTTGCTGCTTCCCATCACTGATGCTGTTGCTGCTTCCCATCACTGATGCTGTTGCTGCTTCCCATCACTGCTGCTGTTGCTGCTTCCCATCACTGGTGCTGTTGCTGCTTCCCATCACTGGTGCTGTTGCTGCTTCCCATCACTGGTGCTGTTGCTGCTTCCCATCACTGGTGCTGTTGCTGCTTCCCATCACTGATGTTGTTGCTGCTTCCCATCACTGGTGCTGTTGCTGCTTCCCATCACTGATGCTGTTGCTGCTTCCCATCACTGATGCTGTTGCTGCTTCCCATCACTGATGCTGTTGCTGCTTCCCATCACTGGTGCTGTTGCTGCTTCCCATCACTGATACTGTTGCTGCTTCCCATCACTGATACTGTTGCTGCTTCCCATCACTGATACTGTTGCTGCTTCCCATCACTGATACTGTTGCTGCTTCCCATCACTGATACTGTTGCTGCTTCCCATCACTGATACTGTTGCTGCTTCCCATCACTGGTGCTGTTGCTGCTTCCCATCACTGATACTGTTGCTGCTTCCCATCACTGCTGCTGTTGCTGCTTCCTTCACTGATGCTGTTGCTGCTTCCCATCACTGGTGCTGTTGCTGCTTCCCATCACTGGTGCTGTTGCTGCTTCCCATCACTGGTGCTGTTGCTGCTTCCCATCACTGGTGCTGTTGCTGCTTCCCATCACTGGTGCTGTTGCTGCTTCCCATCACTGATACTGTTGCTGCTTCCCATCACTGGTACTGTTGCTGCTTCCCATCACTGATACTGTTGCTGCTTCCCATCACTGGTACTGTTGCTGCTTCCCATCACTGGTGCTGTTGCTGCTTCCCATCACTGGTGCTGTTGCTGCTTCCCATCACTGGTGCTGTTGCTGCTTCCCATCACTGATACTGTTGCTGCTTCCCATCACTGGTACTGTTGCTGCTTCCCATCACTGGTGCTGTTGCTGCTTCCCATCACTGGTGCTGTTGCTGCTTCCCATCACTGGTACTGTTGCTGCTTCCCATCACTGGTGCTGTTGCTGCTTCCCATCACTGGTGCTGTTGCTGCTTCCCATCACTGCTGCTGTTGCTGCTTCCTTCACTGATGCTGTTGCTGCTTCCCATCACTGGTGCTGTTGCTGCTTCCCATCACTGCTGCTGTTGCTGCTTCCCATCACTGATGCTGTTGCTGCTTCCCATCACTGCTGCTGTTGCTGCTTCCCATCACTGATACTGTTGCTGCTTCCCATCACTGGTGCTGTTGCTGCTTCCCATCACTGATACTGTTGCTGCTTCCCATCACTGGTGCTGTTGCTGCTTCCCATTGCTGATACTGTTTCTGCTTCCCATCACTGATACTGTTGCTGCTTCCCATCACTGATACTGTTGCTGCTTCCCATCACTGGTACTGTTGCTGCTTCCCATCACTGATACTGTTGCTGCTTCCCATCACTGATACTGTTGCTGCTTCCCATCACTGATACTGTTGTTGCTTCCCATCACTGATACTGTTGCTGCTTCCCATCACTGGTACTGTTGCTGCTTCCCATCACTGATACTGTTGCTGCTTCCCATCACTGATACTGTTGCTGCTTCCCATCACTGATACTGTTGCTGCTTCCCATCACTGATACTGTTGCTGCTTCCCATCACTGGTACTGTTGCTGCTTCCCATCACTGGTGCTGTTTCTGCTTCCCATCACTGATACTGTTTCTGCTTCCCATCACTGGTGCTGTTGCTGCTTCCCATCACTGGTGCTGTTTCATCTTCCCATCACTGATACTGTTGCTGCTTCCCATCACTGATACTGTTGCTGCTTCCCATCACTGATACTGTTGCTGCTTCCCATCACTGGTGCTGTTGCTGCTTCCCATCACTGGTACTGTTGCTGCTTCCCATCACTGATACTGTTGCTGCTTCCCATCACTGGTGCTGTTGCTGCTTCCCATTGCTGATACTGTTTCTGCTTCCCATCACTGGTACTGTTGCTGCTTCCCATCACTGGTACTGTTGCTGCTTCCCATCACTGGTACTGTTGCTGCTTCCCATCACTGATACTGTTGCTGCTTCCCATCACTGATACTGTTGCTGCTTCCCATCACTGATGCTGTTGCTGCTTCCCATTGCTGGTACTGTTGCTGCTTCCCATCACTGGTACTGTTGCTGCTTCCCATCACTGATACTGTTGCTGCTTCCCATCACTGATACTGTTGCTGCTTCCCATCACTGATACTGTTGCTGCTTCCCATCACTGGTACTGTTGCTGCTTCCCATTGCTGATACTGTTGCTGCTTCCCATCACTGATACTGTTGCCGTTGCTGCTTCCTTCACTGATACTGTTGCCGTTGCTTTCCTCCACTGTTTGTCGCTGCTGCTGCTTCCCTTCACTGTTTGATACGGTGCAGGTGCTAGTGGTGCTATTAGTGCTGTTGTCTACCTGCACTGTTTGCTGTTTCTGTTGCTGCAGCAGCTCCTGCTACTGCCCATCATTATCTGGTGCTGGTGCTGCAGCTGTTGTTGCCTCCTGCAGTGCCTGCTGCTGCTGCTGTGTCTGCTGCTGCTGCTGTGTCTGCTGCTGCTCTGTTTACTGCTGCTGCTGCTGCTGTGTCTGCTGCTGCTGCTGCTGTGTCTGCTGCTGTTGTACTCGACTCAACCAAAACATTAATGCCTTTACATAATTTTTCTCCATAACTCCAGTGAGAGAACGTATTCACTAATGGCCCGGTGTCTCTCTCTCTCTCTCTCTCTTTCTCTCTCTCTCTCTCTCTCTCTCTCTCTCTCTCTCTCTCGCTCCTCAGTCACTGTTAGGCGCTTCCAGTCCTGTTGCAACACGTTCTCGTACAATAGGAATAAACGTTCGCGTCTGAACGTTCAGGCGTTCTTAGCCAACCTTGTTGACAAACTTGTCGATCATGTCAGCAACACAGCATCACAACACAGTAACAGAGCATCACAACACAGCATCACAACACAGTAACACAGCATCACAACACAGCATCACAACACAGTAACACAGCATCACAACTCAGTAACATAGCATCACAACACAGCATCACAACACAGCATCACAACACAGTAACACAGCATCACAACACAGCATCACAACACAGTAACACAGCATCACAACACAGCATCACAACACAGTAACACAGCATCACAACACAGCATCACAACACAGTAACATAGCATCACAACACAGTAACACAGCATCACAACACAGCATCACAACACAGTAACATAGCATCACAACACAGTAACACAGCATCACAACACAGCATCACAACACAGTAACATAGCATCACAACACAGTAACACAGCATCACAACACAGCATCACAACACAGTAACACAGCATCACAACTCAGTAACATAGCATCACAACACAGCATCACAACACAGTAACACAGCATCACAACACAGTAACACAACACAGTAACACAGCATCACAACACAGCATCACAACACAGTAACACAGCATCACAACACAGCATCACAACACAGCATCACAACACAGTAACACAGCATCACAACACAGCATCACAACACAGTAACATAGCATCACAACACAGTAACACAGCATCACAACACAGTAACAGAGCATCACAACACAGCATCACAACACAGTAGCACAGCATCACAACACAGTAACATAGCATCACAACACAGTAACACAGCATCACAACACAGCATCACAACACAGTAACACAGCATCACAATTCAGTAACATAGCATCACAACACAGCATCACAACACAGTAACACAGCATCACAACACAGTAACAGCATCACAACACAGTAACACAGCATCACAACACAGTAACACAGCATCACAACACAGGAAAACAGCATCACAACACAGTAACACAGCATCACAACACAGTAACACAGCATCACAACACAGTAACACAGCATCACAACACAGTAACACAGCATCACAACACAGTAACACAGCATCACAACACAGCATCACAACACAGTAACACAGCATCACAACACAGTAACAGAGCATTACAACACAGTAACAGAGCATCACAACACAGCATCACAACACAGCATCACAACACAGCATCACAACACAGCATCACAACACAGTAACAGAGCATTACAACACAGCATCACAACACAGTAACAGAGCATCACAACACAGCATCACAACACAGCATCACAACACAGCATCACAACACAGTAACACAGCATCACAACACAGCATCACAACACAGTAACAGAGCATCACAACACAGTAACACAGCATCACAACACAGTAACAGAGCATCACAACACAGCATCACAACACAGTAACAGAGCATCACAACACAGCATCACAACACAGTAACAGAGCATCACAACACAGCATCACAACACAGCATCACAACACAGTAACAGAGCATCACAACACAGTAACAGAGCATCACAACACAGCATCACAACACAGTAACAGAGCATCACAACACAGTAACAGAGCATCACAACACAGCATCACAACACAGCATCACAACACAGTAACAGAGCATCACAACACAGTAACAGAGCATCACAACACAGTAACAGAGCATCACAACACAGCATCACAACACAGTAACAGAGCATCACAACACAGTAACAGAGCATCACAACACAGTAACAGAGCATCACAACACAGTAACAGAGCATCACAACACAGCATCACAACACAGTAACAGAGCATCACAACACAGTAACACAGCATCACAACACAGTAACAGAGCATCACAACACAGCATCACAACACAGTAACAGAGCATCACAACACATCATCACAACAGAGCATCACAACACAGTAACAGAGCATCACACACACAGCATCACAACACAGTAACAGAGCATCACAACACAGTAACACAGCATCACAACACAGTAACAGAGCATCACAACACAGCATCACAACACAGTAACAGAGCATCACAACACAGTAACACAGCATCACAACACAGTAACAGAGCATCACAACACAGCATCACAACACAGTAACAGAGCATCACAACACAGTAACACAGCATCACAACACAGTAACAGAGCATCACAACACAGCATCACAACACAGTAACAGAGCATCACAACACAGCATCACAACACAGTAACAGAGCATCACAACACAGCATCACAACACAGTAACAGAGCATCACAACACAGCATCACAACACAGTAACAGAGCATCACAACACAGCATCACAACACAGTAACAGAGCATCACAACACAGTAACACAGCATCACAACACAGCATCACAACACAGCATCACAACACAGTAACAGAGCATCACAACACAGCATCACAACACAGTAACACAGCATCACAACACAGCATCACAACACAGTAACACAGCATCACAACACAGCATCACAACACAGTAACACAGCATCACAACACAGCATCACAACACAGTAACAGAGCATCACAACACAGTAACACAGCATCACAACACAGCATCACAACACAGTAACAGAGCATCACAACACAGCATCACAACACAGTAACACAGCATCACAACACAGCATCACAACACAGTAACAGAGCATCACAACACAGCATCACAACACAGTAACACAGCATCACAACACAGCATCACAAAAGCTGGTCTGGACCTCCTGCTACACAGACATAATTACCAGGCAGGAAAAAGAGGTAAAAGAGCGATAATTAAATCTAAAGATACCATTACATAACTATTATTAAGTGGCTTATGCTCAGTACCGGGCCGTGTATGCTCAGTACCGGGCCCTGCATGCTGAGTACCGGGCCCTGCATGCTGAGTACCGGGCCCTGCATGCTGAGTACCGGGCCCTCCATGCTGAGTACCGGGCCCTGTATGCTCAGTAGCGGGCCCTGTATGCTCAGTACCGGACCTCGTTTACTTAGTACCAGGCCCTGTATTCTCAGTAGCGGGCCCTGTATGCGTAGTACCGGGTCCTGTATGCTCAGTACCGGGCACTATATGCTCGGTACCAGGCCCTGTATGCTCAGTACTGGGCCCTGCATGCTCAGTATCAGACCCTGTATGCTCAATACCGGGCCCTGTATGCTCATTCCAGGGTCCTTCAGTTTATGCTCAATCCACCTCCCCAGTGTATGCTCACTCCAGGGTCCCCAGTGTATGCTCACTCCAGGGTCCCCAGTGTATGCTCACTCCATGGTCCCCAGTGTATGCTCACTCCAGGGTCCCCAGTGTATGCTCACTCCAGGGTCCCCAGTGTATGCTCCAGGGTCCTCCAGTGTATACTCACTCTGGAGCCTCCGTGTGCCCTTCACTGAGCATTGTTTGCCCAGCTGGGGGCCTCTAGTGATCTAGCATCATGAGATCATTACCAGCCTCCCTTTATCCCAGGCTGAGCCAAGTCTCCAGACTTGGCTCATATTCGCTCGCTCAGCCATCGTTAGTGTCCAAAGTGAGACAAAAGTACCGTTACCAGTGGTTAATCTGCGCTTGTAATTGTTCTAACTGGACTAAAGTGCAGTTAGAAGTTGTTAAAATCTAAATTTTGTAGTAATGACGACCAACTATGGCTGCAGGTGATTACAGAGTAGCTTTACGGTACTATAATGGGGAGTCCCCTTGTTGTGTCTAAACTTGCCTCGTTTTCAGTTGACGTGTGGTTGAATGAGGCTCTATCATTCTGTTATCATAATTTATTATTAGTACTGTTCATTTCCCACCAAGAGTGACTCAGACCACGGTACGGGCAGGGATTGAATTCGCGGTGGGTCGTAAAATTCCAGACCAACCTGTTAGCCACTGGGCCAATGTCATTACGATTTCTTGAGTCAGTGACTCAGACCACGGTATGGGCAGGGATTGAATTCGCGGTGAGTCGTAAAATTCCAGGCCAACGCGTTAGCCACTGGGCCAGTGGCTAACGTAGAGTCAACTTAGAGTCACTGACTCTACGCTGAGTCAGTGACTCAGTTTAATTGTTTAGTTTAATATGTTTATTATGCACCCCATACCCATCCTGTGGGCGGTAGTCAAAAGATTACAGAGGTACATAATTGGTCCAGGGACTGGACTCCAAAGTTTTGATAGCTGAGCAAGTTACAAAGGTAATGAACTAGATCTGGTCATAATCATGACCAAGTTACAAAGGTAATGAACTAGATCTGGTCATAATCATGGCCAAGTTACAAAGGTAATGAGCTCCAGGTTGAGTTGGTCACACTCATGAATAATTGCAAAGGTAATGAATCAGAAACACATTAATCATGAGAATTTACAAAGGTAATGAGCTCCAGGTAGAGCTGGTCACAATCATGACCAAGTTACAAAGGTAATGAATGATAAACACGTTATGACATGATTACAATCATAGACAAATTACAGAGTAATGAGCAGTTAACACACATAGTAGGGAATTCATCCATTGTCCCAACAACAGATGTTGCTAGGTGCCTGTCTCTCCTCGGAAGACAGCCATTGCAAACAGCAGCAAGTTGCCCCGGGATCTGCTGCTTGCACGAGCACCATCGACCCTCCCCAAGAGGTCCAAGAAGCCAGTGACTCCGTTAGCATCCCGACGGAGAGCTGTCCTAGGGACATGTCAGCGTCCTGGTGGACGCCAAGTTGATTGAAGATCCCAGGCCCTCGTGTGCACGGATGTGACTCAGCGAAGAGAAAACACATTCACTACCACTTATTCCATCACTGTCTTGCCAGAAGCTGGTACCAGGATTCAGAGTGTACAAACTGTATCTTCAAGATTCGAGTCCGGCTAACTGGTTTCCCTGAATCCCTTCCTGAATGTTACCAGCAGCATGTTAAGTCATAACCATTGTCCTTGAATTCTGTCTTGCATAGTCACTTAAGACTGCTGGTTGCTCAATACCCAATCAATCAAAACCACCTTCACTCGAGTGTTTTAATGCGTCCAACCTTACCAGTGTAAAGTAAAAGGCCACAGGTGCAACTATTGTGACAGTTTATTGTGGCAACGTTTCGCTCTCCAGGAGCTTTGCCAAGCCGTTACCTTCAGTCCTTCCTGGGATGACATCTTCCCCGTGTTTTTATACTCTCCTAGTCATCCTATTTTGCTCTATCCTCTCTAAATGCCCAAACCGCCTCAACAACCCTATCTCAGAATTGTATTTTTGGCAACCTCACACTTGCTAGTTTCAAAGATGTGAATTCTCTGCATAATCCCAGTAATCATATCTTCACTGTCTCCACCCTCCTCACTGCAACGTTTAAAACCCATGCCTCACACCTATGTTGTCGTGTTGGTACCAATATTCTCTCACTTTTCTCTCAGTTGGTTAAGTTGTTGTCTCCACAGATGCCCATCTCTCTACTCCCACTTTTATTCAGTGGTTCACCTCGTCTGTACCTCTTCTTAAAGCTGTGTATAGATGCTGCCTCTACTGTTTAACGCTCCTGTGTGGGGGGAGGGAGGTAACAGAAGGAAGGTAGTGGATAATCTGTTCACGGGAAGAGTGCTAAACTCGTAGGGGAGATGAAACAGCGCCTGTTGATCAAGAGCCCTTCGATCCATGGATCAAAGGCTCTTGATCAAGTCCCCTTGATAAGGAAGCATCTCTAGCATCAAGGCTCCTCAGCATCAAGGAACGGGGCAGTGACACGCACAGCCTCTCACCTCCAGAACCTAAAGAGAATCTGATGAAGGTTTCCATTTGCATCGAAAGGCTAGAAATGCAACTGCATATACATCCCCACCAGCTCCGACCCGCTCTGACCCGCTCTGACCCGCTTCTCCTGAGCGGATTCCAATGGAGGCAAATGACCTCTAATGACCAATTAACTGGGTGTAAAGTGCAGTATGATAGTGCTGTCTGTATGATAATGGTATGATGAGATGGCTCAGTCTCTCCACCTGACTCCTACCATCATACCAACAAAGCTAAACTAGTGATAAGGCCCAGAGACTCTCTCTCTCTCTCTCTCTCTCTCTCTCTCTCTCTCACACACACACACACACACACACACACACACACACACACTACAATCATTCAGGACCCTGTACACCGTGTATGTTAGGCCCATATTGGAGTATGCGGAACCAGTTTGGAACCCACACCTAGCCAAGCATGTAAAGAAACTAGAGAAAGTGCAAAGGTTTGCAACAAGACTAGTCCCAGAGCTAAGAGGTATGTCCTACGAGGAGAGGTTAAGGGAAATCAACCTGACGACACTGGAGGACAGGAGAGATAGGGGGGACATGATAACGACATACAAAATACTGAGAGGAATTGACAAGGTGGACAAAGACAGGATGTTCCAGAGATTGGACACAGTAACAAGGGGACACAGTTGGAAGCTGAAGACACAGATGAATCACAGGGATGTTAGGAAGTATTTCTTCAGCCACAGAGTAGTCAGTAAGTGGAATAGTTTGGGAAGTGATGTAGTGGAGGCAGGATCCATACATAGCTTTAAGCAGAGTTATGATAAAGCTCACGGCTCAGGGAGAGTGACCTAGTAGCGATCAGTGAAGAGGCGGGGCCAGGAGCTCGGACTCGACCCCCGCAACCTCAACTAGGTGAGTACAACTAGGTGAGTATGCACACGCACACGCACACACGCGCACACACACACACACACACACACATACGTCAGGCCCATACTGGAGTATGCAGCACCAGTTTGGAATCCACACCTAGTCAAGCACGTCAAGAAATTAGAGAAAGTGCAAAGGTTTGCAACAAGACTAGTCCCAGAGCTACGGGGATTGTCCTACGAAGAAAGGTTGAGGGAAATCGGCCTGACGACACTGGAGGACAGGAGGGTCAAGGGAGACATGATAACGACATATAAAATACTGCGCGGAATAGACAAGGTGGACAAAGACGGGATGTTCCAGAGATGGGACACAGACACAAGAGGTCACAATTGGAAGTTGAAGACTCAGATGAATCAAAGGGATGTTAGGAAGTATTTCTTCAGTCATAGAGTAGTCAGGCCGTGGAATAGCCTAGAAAGTGATGTGGTGGAGGCGGGAACCATACATAGTTTTAAGGCGAGGTATGATAAAGCTAATGGAGCAGGGAGAGAGAGGACCTAGTAGCAATCAGCGAAGGGGCGGGGCCAGGAGCTGTGACTCGACCCCTGCAACCACAAATAGGTGAGTACAAATAGGTGAGTACACACCGTGTCAGGCATATCGGTTTTGGGAAGAACATACCTTGTATGGGCCAGTAGGCCTTCTGCAGTGCTCCTTCATTCTTATTAATTATCCAGCGCAAAATGTTAGGCCGAAGATGAATAACAGATGGACTAGGGACATAGAAAGATGAATGAGGAAGGGAATGAGAATTTGGGAGAGTGGGAATGAGAGAGTAGATGAGAGGGGAAAAAGAGAGGGATGAGAAAGTGTGTTTTATTTGTAAGGAAAATGAGGGGAAGACGAATACTTAAAATAACGTAAAAAAAAACCACGAAAATCTTTCAACCTCAATTAAGACACCTGAAAGAAAACCCCTAAACCCTGAGTAGAATATTTGAACGTTTTTAACTCTTAACTAGAAGACTGATAGACTCTTAACTATGACTGACTGACTCTTAACTAAGACTGATAGACTCTTAACTAAGACTGATAGACTCTTAACTAAGACTGATAGACTCTTAAACTTTTGTCACTTAACCAGCAACTCTAGTTAACAACAGATCCTCTAACAACAGAATTACCAGGTTCACAGAACCAGTAACTCTAGCAGGCAACAGATCCTCTAACAGGACTACCAGGTTCACAGAACCAGTAACTCTAGCAGGCAACAGATCCTCTAACAGGACTACCAGGTTCACAGAACCAGAAACTCTGGCAGGCAACAGATCCTCAAACAGGACTACCAGGTTCACAGAACCAGTAACTCTAGCAGGCAACAGATCCTCTAACAGGACTACCAGGTTCACAGAACCAGTAACTCTAGCAGGCAACAGAACCTCTAACAGGACTACCAGGTTCACAGAACCAGTAACTGTAGCAGGCAACAGATCCTCTAACAGGACTACCAGGTTCACAGAACCAGTAGCTCTAGCAGGCAACAGATCCTCTAACAGGACTACCAGATTCACAGAACCAGTAACTCTAGCAGGCAACAGATCCTCTAACAGGACTACCAGATTCACAGAACCAGTAACTCTAGCAGGCAACAGACCCTCTAACAGGACTACAAGGTTCACAGAACCAGTAGCTCTAGCAGGCAACAGAACCTCTAACAGGACTACCAGGTTCACAGAACCAGTAACTCTGACAGGCAACAGATCCTCTAACAGGACTACCAGGGCAACAGATCATCTAACAGGACTACCAGGGCCACACAACCATCAACTCTAGCAGGCAACAGATCCTCTAACAGGACTACCAGGGCCACAAAACCATCAACTCTAGCAGGCAACAGATCCTCTAACAGGACTACCAGGGCCACACAACCATCAACTCAAGCAGGCAACAGATCCTCTAACAGGACTACCAGGGCCACAAAACCATCAACTCAAGCATGCAACAGATCCTCTAACAGGACTACCAGGGCCACAAAACCATCAACTCTAGCAGGCAACAGATCCTCTAACAGGACTACCAGGGCCACACAACCATCAACTCTAGCAGGCAACAGATCCTCTAAGAGGACTACCAGGGCCACACAACCATCAACTCTAGCAGGCAACAGATCCTCTAACAGGACTACCAGGGCCACACAACCATCAACTCTAGCAGGCAACAGATCCTCTAACAGGACTACCAGGGCCACACAACCATCAACTCCAGCAGGCAACAGATCCTCTAACAGGACTACCAGGGCCACACAACCATCAACTCTAGCAGGCAACAGATCCTCTAACAGGACTACCAGGGCCACACAACCATCAACTCTAGCAGGCAACAGATCCTCTAACAGGACTACCAGGGCCACACAACCATCAACTCTAGCAGGCAACAGATCCTCTAACAGGACTACCAGGGCCACACAACCATCAACTCTAGCAGGCAACAGATCCTCTAACAGGACTACCAGGGCCACACAACCATCAACTCTAGCAGGCAACAGATCCTCTAACAGGACTACCAGGGCCACACAACCATCAATTCTAGCAGGCAACAGATCCTCTAACAGGACTACCAGGGCCACACAACCATCAACTCTAGCAGGCAACAGATCCTCTAACAGGACTACCAGGGCCACACAACCATCAACTCTAGCAGGCAACAGATCCTCTAACAGGACTACCAGGGCCACACAACCATCAACTCTAGCAGGCAACAGATCCTCTAACAGGACTACCAGGGCCACACAACCATCAACTCTAGCAGGCAACAGATCCTCTAACAGGACTACCAGGGCCACACAACCATCAATTCTAGCAGGCAACAGATCCTCTAACAGGACTACCAGGGCCACACAACCATCAATTCTAGCAGGCAACAGATCCTCTAACAGGACTACCAGGGCCACACAACCATCAACTCTAGCAGGCAACAGATCCTCTAACAGGACTACCAGGGCCACACAACCATCAACTCTAGCAGGCAACAGATCCTCTAACAGGACTACCAGGGCCACACAACCATCAACTCTAGCAGGCAACAGATCCTCTAACAGGACTACCAGGGCCACACAACCATCAACTCTAGCAGGCAACAGATCCTCTAACAGGACTACCAGGGCCACACAACCATCAACTCTAGCAGGCAACAGATCCTCTAACAGGACTACCAGGGCCACACCAGAGTTCCACACCAGAGGCAATTGAGGAAACTTAAGGCTCACGGAATAGGAGATATTTTTTCCTGGGTAGAAGCATGGCTGACAAATAGACAGCAGAGAGTTTGCATAAATGGGGAGAAATCAGAATGGGGGCAGGTCACAAGTGGTGTTCCTCAGGGGTCAGTGTTGGGCCCTTTGTTGTTCACAATTTACATAAACGACATAGATGAGGGAATAAATAGCGATATAAGCAAATTTGCTGATGACACCAAAATAGGCCGTCCAGTTCATTCTAATGAGGACACTAGAGCACTCCAGGATGATTTGATTAGACTGATGCAATGGTCGGAGAAGTGGCAGATGCAGTTTAATATTGACAAATGCAAAGTTCTAAATGTTGGACAGTTAAATAACCATGCCACATATAAACTAAATAATGTAGATCTTAATACTACTGATTGCGAAAAGGATTTAGGAGTTCTGGTTAGCAGTAATCTAAAACCAAGACAACAGTGTATTAGTGTTCGCAATAAAGCTAACAGAATTCTTGGCTTCATATCTAGAGGTATAAATACTAGAAGTCCTCAGGTTGTTCTTCAACTCTATATATCCTTGGTTAGGCCTCATTTAGACTATGCTGCTCAGTTCTGGTCACCGTATTACGAAATGGATATAAATGCTCTGGAAAACGTACAGAGGAGGATGACAAAGATGATCCCATGTATTAGAAATCTTCCTTATGAGGATAGACTAAGGGCCCTGAATCTGCACTCTCGAAAGGCGTAGAATTAGGGGGGATATGATCGAGGTGTATAAATGGAAAACAGGAATAAATAAAGGGGATGTAAATAGCGTGCTGAAAAATTCCAGCCAAGACAGGACTCGCAACAATGGTTTCAAGTTGGAAAATTTCAGATTCAGGAAGGGTATAGGAAAGCACTGGTTTGGTAATAGAGTTGTGGATGAGTGGAACAAACTCCCGAGTAGTTATTTAGGCTAAAACGTTACGTACTTAGCCTGTACTTAGCTCAGTGAGGACGTGTCGAGTGTGCTCTCTACGGACTGAACCAAAATGCCCTCCATCGAACTTTACCAACAGCTTAAGGAAAAATTGAGGATGGCGAAGATGGAGATTCGGCGACTGACCGAGGAAAACAAGAAGATTCGTAGTAGTCCTCCTGTTTTGAGTCCTCAGGTCAAGAAGGGAAACTGGTCAGTAGCTGGACAGCAGGGAACGAAGTTGACGATCAAGAAGACGAATGGAAAGGTAGAAACGATGAAGAAGAAAGAGACTGCTGTGGAAACTGTTGTGGAAACATCTAATGCATTCTCAGTGCTACCCGACGAATGTGAGTCGACTGCTGGGAACGTCACGACGAAAGACATTAAGGAAGGTACGAATATTGTTGTTGTTGGGGATAGCCAGGCTAGATACATGGATAGGGCGTTCTGCTTGAAGGACAGGAGCAGGAGACAGAGGGTTTGCTTTCCTGGGGCTTGGATGGAGGACATTGTTAGCCGTCTGGATGACATGGGCCAACAGGCCTGCTGCAGTGATCCTCCTTTCTTATGTTTCTTATGTTAAATAGGCTAGATAAATACATGAGTGGGTGTGGGTGGGTGTGAGTTGGACCTGACTAGCTTATGCTGCTGGGTCTGGTGCAGTGCTCCATCCTTGAGTGGAGATGACCAGACTGGGTGGGTCATTGGTCTAATCCGGGGAGGGACATGGACCTGCTCCTCATGGGTCAGTAGGCCTGTTGCAGTGTTCGTTCTTTCTTTTGTTCTTAGCTCTAGCAGGCAACTGATCCTCTAACAGGACTACCAGGGCCACAGATCCTCTAACAGGACTACCAGGGCCACAGATCCTCTAATAGGACTACCAGGGCCACAGGTCCTCTAACAGGACTACAGGGTCACAGAACCAGAAACTCTAGTTGACAACAGGTCTACGAGACGGCATAAACATTCCACCGGCGCCGCCAGAAACTGTAAACACCGTAAGTCCAAAACTCGGATTTGATGCGCGGGGAGAGGCGGGCCAGCGGAATTTATCGCCGGTATTCCCGCTCGCGACCACCTCATAAATTTCTATCTGATGATGCTCTCGTTTGCTTGCCGACACTGCGCTCTCGTCTAATGAGGAGCGATACGTTTCCGACGAATCGTTCGTTCGCGCGCGCCGAAAAGACCGGGATTTCCGAATGTGATATTGACGTTTCCCGGAAGACAAGTTTGGGTCGGGGGACGCGTCTCCTGAACTGACGTTTTCTTGTTAACTGAGATAGTACGATGGTACCTTGATTTTAGTCGGATAGTACTTTGATTTTAGTCGGACAGTACCTTGATTTTAGTCAGATAGTACCTTGATTTTAGTCGGATAGTACCTTGATTTTAGTCAGATAGTACCTTGATTTTAGTCGGATAGTACCTTGATTTTAGTCGGATAGTACCTTGATTTTAGTCGGATAGTACCTTGATTTTAGTCGGATAGTACCTTGATTTAGTCGGATAGTACCTTGATTTAGTCGGATAGTACCTTGATTTAGTCGGATAGTTACTAGATCGTAGGATAGGACGCTTAGAATACCAGTGCATTAGTTATCTTCGATAACTAATGCACAGTAACCAAACCATACCACGGGTGGGAATAGAACCCGCGGTCAGAGTGTCTTAAAACTCCAGACCGTCGCGTTAGCCACGGGACCAGCTAGCCACAGTAAGATTCGTCCAACTAGGTATATTTCTACACCATAGGAAGGTTAGCATAAGCCACCACTGTGACCACAAATGCAAGTTTTAACAGACGAATCTCCAGCTAGCGTGGCCATGACGAACTCTAGCTCAAGTCCCCTCAAAGTCGTTAACTCACGAAATCGTAATGACACGATTGCAAACAAACCATACCAGGGGCGGGGATAGAACCCACGATCAGAGAATCTTGCATTTGTGGTCACAGTAGTGGCCTATGCTAACCTTCCTATGGTGTAGAAATATACCTAGTTGGATGAATCTTATTGTAGCCAGCTGGTCCAGTGGCTAACACACAGTAATAACTAACATAAGCATAGGATAAGGGGGATACGATCATTTGGATAGGATAATTTGGATAGGACGAGGATAGCAGCTGGGAGGGGTAGCCGCTCTCTCTAAATGTATACACGAAGCCTAACTTAATTCTGCTGAGCTTTGACACCCACAACTTTAATGAAAGCTTCAGTTGGTAGTAATCAAAGTGGGAGGAGAGTAAGTTGCTGGGAGGGGGGCGGATGCCCCCCTTAAGGCTGCATATCTCCCCCTCCACGTACATTTAAGGAGGCATATCTCCCCCTCCCAGCAACTTTAAAGTTGCTGGAGGGAGGAGATATTCCCCCTTAAAGTTGCTGTGAGGGGGTTATGCCCCCTACAGTTCTGGGAGGGGGAGATACGCTCTCTAAAAGTTGTAAAGTAAAAGGACACAAGTGCAACTAATGTGACATTTTATTGTGGCAACGTTTCGCTCTCCAGGAGCTTTATCAAGCCATTACAGTAACGGCTTGATAAAGCTCCTGGAGAGCGAAACGTTGCCACAATAAATGTCACATTAGTTGCACTTGTGTCCTTTTACTTTACATATTGTCGGTAATTCTACCAACTTTATTACAATCTCTAAAAGTTGTTTGGAGGGGAGATATGCTTCCTGAAAGTTGTTTGGTGGGGAGATATGCTTCCTGAAAGTTGTTTGGTGGGGAGATATGCTTCCTGAAAGTTGTTTGGTGGGGATATATGCTTCCTGAAAGTTGTTTGGTGGGGAGAAATGCTTCCTGAAAGTTGTTTGGAGGGGAGATATGCTTCCTGAAAGTTGTTTGGAGGGGAGATATGCTTCCTGAAGGTTGTTTGGTGGGGAGATATGCTTCCTGAAAGTTGCTTGGAGGGGAGATATGCTTCCTGAAAGTTGCTTGGAGGGGAGATATGCTTCCTGAAAGTTGCTTGGAGGGGAGATATGTTCTTGAAAGTTGCTTGGAGGGGAGATATGCTTCCTAAAAGTTGCTTGGAGGGGAGATATGCTTCCTGAAAGTTGCTTGGAGGGGAGATATGCTTCCTGAAAGTTGCTTGGAGGGGAGATATGCTTCCTGAAAGTTGTTTGGAGGGGAGATATGCTTCCTGAAAGTTGTTTGGAGGGGAGATATGTTCCTGAAAGTTGTTTGGAGGGGAGATATGCTTCCTGAAAGTTGTTTGGAGGGGAGATATGCTTCCTGAAAGTTGCTTGGAGGGGAGATATGCTTCCTGAAAGTTGTTTGGAGGGGAGATATGCTTCCTGAAAGTTGCTTGGAGGGGAGATATGCTTCCTGAAAGTTGTTTGGAGGGGAGATATGCTTCCTGAAAGTTGCTTGGAGGGGAGATATGCTTCCTGAAAGTTGCTTGGAGGGGAGATATGCTTCCTGAAAGTTGCTTGGAGGGGAGATATGCTTCCTGAAAGTTGTTTGGAGGGGAGATATGCTTCCTGAAAGTTGTTTGGAGGGGAGATATGCTTCCTGAAAGTTGTTTGGAGGGGAGATATGCTTCCTGAAAGTTGTTTGGAGGGGAGATATGCCTCATGAAAGTTGTTTGGAGGGGAGATATGCTTCCTGAAAGTTGCTTGGAGGAGAGATATGCCTCAAAGTTGCTTGCAGGGAAGATATGCCTCCTGAAAGTTGCTTGCATGGGAGATATGCCTCCTGAAAGTTTCTTGCAGGAGAGCTATGCCTCCTGAAAGTTGCTTGCAGGAGAGATATGCCTCCTGAAAGTTGCTTGCAGGAGAGATATGCCTCCTGAAAGTTGCTTGCAGGAGAGATATGCCTCCTGTAAGTTGCTTGCAGGGGAGATATGCCTCCTGAAAGTTGCTTGCAGGGGAGATATGCCTCCTGAAAGTTGCTTGCAGGGGAGATATGCCTCCTGAAAGTTGCTTGCAGGGGAGATATGCCTCCTGAAAGTTGCTTGCAGGGGAGATATGCCTCCTGAAAGTTGCTTGCAGGGGAGATATGCCTCCTGAAAGTTGCTTGCAGAGGAGATATGCCTCCTGAAAGTTGCTTGCAGGGGAGATATGCCTCCTGAAAGTTGCTTGCAGGGGAGATATGCCTCCTGAAAGTTGCTTGCAGGGGAGATATGCCTCCTGAAAGTTGGAGATATGCCTCCTGAAAGTTGCTTGCAGGGGAGATATACCTCCTGAAAGTTGCTTGCAGGGGAGATATGCCTCCTGAAAGTTGCTTGCAGGGGAGATATGCCTCCTGAAAGTTGCTTGCAGGGGAGATATGCCTCCTGAAAGTTGCTTGGAGGAGAGATATGCCTCCTGAAAGTTGCTTGCAGGGGAGATCTGCTTACTGAAAGTTGCTTGCAGGGGAGATATGCCTCCTGAAAGTTGCTTGGAGGAGAGATATGCCTCCTGAAAGTTGCTTGCAGGGGAGATATGCCTCCTGAAAGTTGCTTGGAGGAGAGATATGCCTCCTGAAAGTTGCTTGGAGGAGAGATATGCCTCCTGAAAGTTGCTTGCAGGGGAGATATGCCTCCTGAAAGTTGTTTGGAGGGGAGATATGCTTCCTGAAAGTTGTTTGGAGGGGAGATATGCTTCCTGAAAGTTGTTTGGAGGGGAGATATGCTTCCTGAAAGTTGTTTGGAGGGGAGATATGCTTCCTGAAAGTTGTTTGGAGGGGTGATATGCTTCCTGAAAGTTGCTTGGAGGGGAGATATGTTCTTGAAAGTTGCTTGGAGGGGAGATATGCTTCCTGAAAGTTGTTTGGAGGGGAGATATGCCTCCTGAAAGTTGCTTGGAGGGGAGATATGCCTCCTGAAAGTTGCTTGCAGGGGAGATATGCCTCCTGAAAGTTGCTTGGAGGGGAGATATGCTTCCTGAAAGTTGTTTGGAGGGGAGATATGCTTCCTGAAAGTTGCTTGGAGGGGAGATATGTTCTTGAAAGTTGCTTGGAGGGGAGATATGCTTCCTGAAAGTTGCTTGCAGGGGAGATATGCCTCCTGAAAGTTGCTTGCCGGGGAGATATGCTTCCTGAAAGTTGTTTGGAGGGGAGATATGCTTACTGAAAGTTGTTTGGAGGGGAGATATGCTTCCTGAAAGTTGTTTGGTGGGGAGATATGCTTCCTGAAAGTTGTTTGGAGGGGAGATATGCTTCCTGAAAGTTGTTTGGAGGAGAGATATGCTTCCTGAAAGTTGCTTGGAGGAGAGATATGCTTCCTGAAAGTTGTTTGGAGGGGAGATATGCTTCCTGAAAGTTGCTTGGAGGAGAGATATGCTTCCTGAAAGTTGCTTGGAGGAGAGATATGCTTCCTGAAAGTTGTTTGCAGGGGAGATATGCTTCCTGAAAGTTGTTTGGAGGAGAGATATGCTTCCTGAAAGTTGCTTGGTGGGGAGATATGCTTCCTGAAAGTTGTTTGGAGGGGAGATATGCTTCCTGAAAGTTGTTTGCAGGGGAGATATGCTTCCTGAAAGTTGTTTGGAGGGGAGATATGCTTCCTGAAAGTTGTTTGGAGGGGAGATATGCTTCCTGATAGTTGTTTGCAGGGGAGATATGCTTCCTGAAAGTTGTTTGGTGGGGAGATATGCTTCCTGAAAGTTGTTTGGAGGGGAGATATGCTTCCTGAAGGTTGTTTGGTGGGGAGATATGCTTCCTGAACGTTGTTTGGAGGGGAGATATGCTTCCTGAACGTTGTTTGGAGGGGAGATATGCTTCCTGAAAGTTGTTTGGTGGGGAGATATGCTTCCTGAAGGTTGTTTGGTCGGGAGATATGCTTCCTGAACGTTGTTTGGAGGGGAGATATGCTTCCTGAAAGTTGTTTGGAGGGGAGATATGCTTCCTGAAAGTTATTTGGAGGGGAGATATGCTTCCTGAAAGTTGTTTGGAGGGGAGATATGCTTCCTGAAGGTTGTTTGGTGGGGAGATATGCTTCCTGAAAGTTGCTTGGAGGGGAGATATGCTTCCTGGAAGTTGCTTGGAGGGGAGATATGCTTCCTGAAAGTTGCTTGGAGGGGAGATATGCTTCCTGAAAGTTGCTTGGAGGGGAGATATGTTCCTGAAAGTTGCTTGGAGGGGAGATATGTTCCTGAAAGTTGCTTGGAGGGGAGATATGCTTCCTGAAAGTTGCTTGGAGGGGAGATATGCTTCCTGAAAGTTGCTTGGAGGGGAGATATGCTTCCTGAAAGTTGCTTGGAGGGGAGATATGCTTCCTGAAAGTTGCTTGGAGGGGAGATATGCTTCCTGAAAGTTGCTTGGAGGGGAGATATGCTTCCTGAAAGTTGCTTGGAGGGGAGATATGCTTCCTGAAAGTTGTTTGGAGGGGAGATATGCTTCCTGAAAGTTGTTTGGAGGGGAGATATGCTTCCTGAAAGTTGTTTGGAGGGGAGATATGATTCCTGAAAGTTGTTTGGAGGGGAGATATGCCTCATGAAAGTTGTTTGGAGGGGAGATATGCTTCCTGAAAGTTGTTTGGAGGGGAGATATGCCTCATGAAAGTTGTTTGGAGGGGAGATATACCTCATGAAAGTTGTTAGGAGGAGAGATATGCTTCCTGAAAGTTGTTTGGAGGGGAGATATGCCTCCTGAAAGTTGTTTGGAGGGGAGATATGCTTCCTGAAAGTTGCTTGGAGGAGAGATTTGCTTCATGAAAGTTGCTTGGAGGAGAGATATGCCTCCTGAAAGTTGCTTGCAGGGAAGATATGCCTCCTGAAAGTTGCTTGCATGGGAGATATGCCTCCTGAAAGTTGCTTGCAGGAGAGATATGCCTCCTGAAAGTTGCTTGCAGGAGAGATATGCCTCCTGAAAGTTGCTTGCAGGGAAGATATGCCTCCTGAAAGTTGCTTGCATGGGAGATATGCCTCCTGAAAGTTGCTTGCAGGAGAGCTATGCCTCCTGAAAGTTGCTTGCAGGAGAGATATGCCTCCTGAAAGTTGCTTGCAGGAGAGATATGCCTCCTGAAAGTTGCTTGCAGGAGAGATATGCCTCCTGTAAGTTGCTTGCAGGGGAGATATGCCTCCTGAAAGTTGCTTGGAGGGGAGATATGCCTCCTGAAAGTTGCTTGCAGGAGAGATATGCCTCCTGAAAGTTGCTTGCAGGGGAGATATGCCTCCTGAAAGTTGCTTGCAGGGGAGATATGCCTCCTGAAAGTTGCTTGCAGGGGAGATATGCCTCCTGAAAGTTGCTTGCAGAGGAGATATGCCTCCTGAAAGTTGCTTGCAGTGGAGATATGCCTCCTGAAAGTTGCTTGCAGGGGAGATATGCCTCCTGAAAGTTGCTTGCAGGGGAGATATGCCTCCTGAAAGTTGCTTGCAGGGGATATATGCCTCCTGAAAGTTGCTTGCAGGGGAGATATACCTCCTGAAAGTTGCTTGCAGGGGAGATATGCCTCCTGAAAGTTGATTGCAGGGGAGATATGCCTCCTGAAAGTTGCTTGCAGGGGAGATATGCCTCCTGAAAGTTGCTTGGAGGAGAGATATGCCTCCTGAAAGTTGCTTGCAGGGGAGATATGCCTCCTGAAAGTTGCTTGCAGGGGAGATATGCCTCCTGAAAGTTGCTTGGAGGAGAGATATGCCTCCTGAATGTTGCTTGCAGGAAAGATATGCCTCCTGAAAGTTGCTTTCAAGGGAGATATGCCTCCTAAAAGTTGCTTGGAGGAGAGATATGCCTCCTGAAAGTTGCTTGCAGGGGAGATATGCCTCCTGAAATTTGCTTGCAGGGGAGATATGCCTCCTGAAAGTTGCTTGCAGGGGAGATATGCCTCCTGAAAGTTGCTTGCAGGGGAGATATGCCTCCTGAAAGTTTCTTGGGGGAGAGATATGCCTCCTGAAAGTTGCTTGGAGGGGAGATATGCCTCCTGAAAGTTGCTTGGAGGGGAGATATGCCTCCTGAAAGTTGCTTGCAGGGGAGATATGCCTCCTGAAAGTTGCTTGCAGGGGAGATATGCCTCCTGAAAGTTGCTTGCAGGGGAGATATGCCTCCTGAAAGTTGCTTGCAGGGGAGATATGCCTCCTGAAAGTTGCTTGCAGGGGAGATATGCCTCCTGAAAGTTGCTTGGAGGAGAGATATGCCTCCTGAAAGTTGCTTGCAGGAGAGATATGCCTCCTGAAACTTGCTTGGAGGGAAGATATGCCTCCTGAAAGTTGCTTGGAGGAGAGATATGCCTCCTGAAAGTTGCTTGGAGGAGAGATATGCCTCCTGAAAGTTGCTTGTAGGAGAGATATGCCCCCTGAAAGTTGCTTGGAGAGATATGCCTCCTGAAAGTTGCTTGGAGGAGAGATATGCCTCCTGAAAGTTGCTTGGAGGAGAGATATGCCTCCTGAAAGTTGCTTGGAGGAGAGATATGCCTCCTGAAAGTTGCTTGGAGGAGAGATATGCCTCCTGAAAGTTGCTTGGAGGAGAGATATGCCTCCTGAAAGTTGCTTGGAGGAGAGATATGCCTCCTGAAAGTTGCTTGGAGGAGAGATATGCCTCCTGAAAGTTGCTTGCAGGAGAGATATGCCCCCTGAAAGTTGCTTGGAGAGATATGCCTCCTGAAAGTTGCTTGGAGGAGAGATATGCCTCCTGAAAGTTGCTTGCAGGAGAGATATGCCTCCTGAAAGTTGCTTGGAGGAGAGATATGCCTCCTGAAAGTTGCTTGCAGGGGAGATATGCCTCCTGAAAATTGCTTGCAGGGGAGATATGCCTCCTGAAAGTTGCTTGCAGGGGAGATATGCCTCCTGAAAGTTGCTTGCATGGGAGATATGCCTCCTGAAAGTTGCTTGCAGGGGAGATATGCCTCCTGAAAGTTGCTTGGAGGGGAGATATGCCTCCTGAAAGTTGCTTTGAGGAGAGATATGCCTCCTGAAAGTTGCTTGCAGGAGAGATATGCCTCCTGAAACTTGCTTGGAGGGAAGATATGCCTCCTGAAAGTTGCTTGGAGGAGAGATATGCCTCCTGAAAGTTGCTTGGAGGAGAGATATGCCTCCTGAAAGTTGCTTGGAGGAGAGATATGCCCACTGAAAGTTGCTTGGAGAGATATGCCTCCTGAAAGTTGCTTGGAGGAGAGATATGCCTCCTGAAAGTTGCTTGGAGGAGAGATATGCCTCCTGAAAGTTGCTTGGAGGAGAGATATGCCTCCTGAAAGTTGCTTGGAGGAGAGATATGCCTCCTGAAAGTTGCTTGGAGGAGAGATATGCCTCCTGAAAGTTGCTTGGAGGAGAGATATGCCTCCTGAAAGTTGCTTGGAGGAGAGATATGCCTCCTGAAAGTTGCTTGCAGGAGAGATATGCCCCCTGAAAGTTGCTTGGAGAGATATGCCTCCTGAAAGTTGCTTGGAGGAGAGATATGCCTGCTGAAAGTTGCTTGCAGGAGAGATATGCCTCCTGAAAGTTGCTTGGAGTAGAGATATGCCTCCTGAAAGTTGCTTGCAGGAGAGATATGCCTCCTGAAAGTTGCTTGGAGGAGAGATATGCCTCCTGAAAGTTGCTTGCAGGAGAGATATGCCTCCTGAAAGTTACTTGCAGGAGAGATATGCCTCCTGAAAGTTGCTTGCAGGAGAGATATGCCTCCTGAAAGTTGCTTGCAGGAGAGATATGCCTCCTGAAAGTTGCTTGCAGGAGAGATATGCCTCCTGAAAGTTGCTTGCAGGGGAGATATGCCTCCTGAAAGTTGCTTGCAGGGGAGATATGCCTCCTGAAAGTTGCTTGGAGGAGAGATATGCCTCCTGAAAGTTGCTTGGAGGAGAGATATGCCCCCTGAAAGTTGCTTGGAGAGAGATGCCTCCTGAAAGTTGCTTGGAGGAGAGATATGCCTCCTGAAAGTTGCTTGGAGGAGAGATATGCCTCCTGAAAGTTGCTTGGAGGAGAGATATGCCTCCTGAAAGTTGCTTGGAGGAGAGATATGCCTCCTGAAAGTTGCTTGGAGGGGAGATATGCCTCCTGAAAGTTGCTTGGAGGAGAGATATGCCTCCTGAAAGTTGCTTGCAGGGGAGATATGCCTCCTGAAAGTTGCTTGCAGGGGAGATATGCCTCCTGAAAGTTGCTTGCAGTGGAGATATGCCTCCTGAAAGTTGCTTGGAGGAGAGATATGCCTCCTGAAAGTTGCTTGGAGGAGAGATATGCCCCCTGAAAGTTGCTTGGAGAGAGATGCCTCCTGAAAGTTGCTTGGAGGAGAGATATGCCTCCTGAAAGTTGCTTGGAGGAGAGATATGCCTCCTGAAAGTTGCTTGGAGGAGAGATATGCCTCCTGAAAGTTGCTTGGAGGAGAGATATGCCTCCTGAAAGTTGCTTGGAGGGGAGATATGCCTCCTGAAAGTTGCTTGGAGGAGAGATATGCCTCCTGAAAGTTGCTTGGAGGTGAGATATGCCTCCTGAAAGTTGCTTGCAGGAGAGATATGCCCCCTGAAAGTTGCTTGGAGAGATATGCCTCCTGAAAGTTGCTTGGAGGAGAGATATGTCTCCTGAAAGTTGCTTGCAGGAGAGATATGCCTCCTGAAAGTTGCTTGGAGGAGAGATATGCCTCCTGAAAGTTGCTTGCAGGGGAGATATGCCTCCTGAAAGTTGCTTGCAGGGGAGATATGCCTCCTGAAAGTTGCTTGCAGGGGAGATATGCCTCCTGAAAGTTGCTTGCAGGGGAGATATGCCTCCTGAAAGTTGCTTGGAGGGGAGATATGCCTCCTGAAAGTTGCTTGGAGGGGAGATATGCCTCCTGAAAGTTGCTTGGAGGAGAGATATGCCTCCTGAAAGTTGCTTGCAGGAGAGATATGCCTCCTGAAACTTGCTTGGAGGGAAGATATGCCTCCTGAAAGTTGCTTGGAGGAGAGATATGCCTCCTGAAAGTTGCTTGGAGGAGAGATATGCCTCCTGAAAGTTGCTTGGAGAGATATGCCCCCTGAAAGTTGCTTGGAGAGATATGCCTCCTGAAAGTTGCTTGGAGGAGAGATATGCCTCCTGAAAGTTGCTTGGAGGAGAGATATGCCTCCTGAAAGTTGCTTGGAGGAGAGATATGCCTCCTGAAAGTTGCTTGGAGGAGAGATATGCCTCCTGAAAGTTGCTTGGAGGAGAGATATGCCTCCTGAAAGTTGCTTGGAGGAGAGATATGCCTCCTGAAAGTTGCTTGGAGGAGAGATATGCCTCCTGAAAGTTGCTTGGAGGAGAGATATGCCTCCTGAAAGTTGCTTGGAGGAGAGATATGCCTCCTGAAAGTTGCTTGGAGGAGAGATATGCCTCCTGAAAGTTGCTTGCAGGAGAGATATGCCCCCTGAAAGTTGCTTGGAGAGATATGCCTCCTGAAAGTTGCTTGGAGGAGAGATATGCCTGCTGAAAGTTGCTTGCAGGAGAGATATGCCTCCTGAAAGTTGCTTGGAGTAGAGATATGCCTCCTGAAAGTTGCTTGCAGGAGAGATATGCCTCCTGAAAGTTGCTTGGAGGAGAGATATGCCTCCTGAAAGTTGCTTGCAGGAGAGATATGCCTCCTGAAAGTTACTTGCAGGAGAGATATGCCTCCTGAAAGTTGCTTGCAGGAGAGATATGCCTCCTGAAAGTTGCTTGCAGGAGAGATATGCCTCCTGAAAGTTGCTTGCAGGAGAGATATGCCTCCTGAAAGTTGCTTGCAGGGGAGATATGCCTCCTGAAAGTTGCTTGCAGGGGAGATATGCCTCCTGAAAGTTGCTTGGAGGAGAGATATGCCTCCTGAAAGTTGCTTGGAGGAGAGATATGCCCCCTGAAAGTTGCTTGGAGAGAGATGCCTCCTGAAAGTTGCTTGGAGGAGAGATATGCCTCCTGAAAGTTGCTTGGAGGAGAGATATGCCTCCTGAAAGTTGCTTGGAGGAGAGATATGCCTCCTGAAAGTTGCTTGGAGGAGAGATATGCCTCCTGAAAGTTGCTTGGAGGGGAGATATGCCTCCTGAAAGTTGCTTGGAGGAGAGATATGCCTCCTGAAAGTTGCTTGCAGGGGAGATATGCCTCCTGAAAGTTGCTTGCAGGGGAGATATGCCTCCTGAAAGTTGCTTGCAGTGGAGATATGCCTCCTGAAAGTTGCTTGGAGGAGAGATATGCCTCCTGAAAGTTGCTTGGAGGAGAGATATGCCCCCTGAAAGTTGCTTGGAGAGAGATGCCTCCTGAAAGTTGCTTGGAGGAGAGATATGCCTCCTGAAAGTTGCTTGGAGGAGAGATATGCCTCCTGAAATTTGCTTGGAGGAGAGATATGCCTCCTGAAAGTTGCTTGGAGGAGAGATATGCCTCCTGAAAGTTGCTTGGAGGGGAGATATGCCTCCTGAAAGTTGCTTGGAGGAGAGATATGCCTCCTGAAAGTTGCTTGGAGGAGAGATATGCCTCCTGAAAGTTGCTTGCAGGAGAGATATGCCCCCTGAAAGTTGCTTGGAGAGATATGCCTCCTGAAAGTTGCTTGGAGGAGAGATATGTCTCCTGAAAGTTGCTTGCAGGAGAGATATGCCTCCTGAAAGTTGCTTGGAGGAGAGATATGCCTCCTGAAAGTTGCTTGCAGGGGAGATATGCCTCCTGAAAGTTGCTTGCAGGGGAGATATGCCTCCTGAAAGTTGCTTGCAGGGGAGATATGCCTCCTGAAAGTTGCTTGCAGGGGAGATATGCCTCCTGAAAGTTGCTTGGAGGGGAGATATGCCTCCTGAAAGTTGCTTGGAGGGGAGATATGCCTCCTGAAAGTTGCTTGGAGGAGAGATATGCCTCCTGAAAGTTGCTTGCAGGAGAGATATGCCTCCTGAAACTTGCTTGGAGGGAAGATATGCCTCCTGAAAGTTGCTTGGAGGAGAGATATGCCTCCTGAAAGTTGCTTGGAGGAGAGATATGCCTCCTGAAAGTTGCTTGGAGAGATATGCCCCCTGAAAGTTGCTTGGAGAGATATGCCTCCTGAAAGTTGCTTGGAGGAGAGATATGCCTCCTGAAAGTTGCTTGGAGGAGAGATATGCCTCCTGAAAGTTGCTTGGAGGAGAGATATGCCTCCTGAAAGTTGCTTGGAGGAGAGATATGCCTCCTGAAAGTTGCTTGGAGGAGAGATATGCCTCCTGAAAGTTGCTTGGAGGAGAGATATGCCTCCTGAAAGTTGCTTGGAGGAGAGATATGCCTCCTGAAAGTTGCTTGGAGGAGAGATATGCCTCCTGAAAGTTGCTTGCAGGAGAGATATGCCCCCTGAAAGTTGCTTGGAGAGATATGCCTCCTGAAAGTTGCTTGGAGGAGAGATATGCCTCCTGAAAGTTGCTTGCAGGAGAGATATGCCTCCTGAAAGTTGCTTGGAGGAGAGATATGCCTCCTGAAAGTTGCTTGCAGGGGAGATATGCCTCCTGAAAGTTGCTTGCAGGGGAGATATGCCTCCATAAGCATAAAACATTGCATCATTACAGAGATAATTAGTTTGAACATTCAATATGTTCAGTACCGAAAAGTTGAAAAGTAAGTCACATGTACAACATCTGGGCATCTCGTGGAACGTTTCGCTCACACGGTAGGCTGAGAGACTTGTCATTTTGATGTATGTTGTTTCGAAAACCGACAGGTTGAAACCTGAGACCTAGAACAATTGAGAATCTGTCTTGGAGTGATGAAGGTACTGACGGGCGACATGTTTCATGGGTAAAGATACCGAAACGTTGCACATATTGCTAAAACTTAGGTTAATCCAAGGGTGAGGGACTGATTCCCTCATTTACATCTTCATTTCCTCTGACACTGTTTCTGTAATCGACTGATGAAGCCTGGCAGGCGAAACGTTTCAGAAACTGGAAGGGTAGTTAGTTCTAGCCTTGAAGAATGACGTTTGTGGAATATTTGGCTACATCTGTTGAGGAAACGTATCGTCACACAGTGGCTTCATCAGTCCAATACTAAGAAGAACGATGTAAAAGTGACAATTTTGAGGTAATCGGTCCCTCTGCCTGGAGAAGAGTCCACTTCCATGGTTTGGAACAAGGTAGTCAGTCCCTCAGCCTGGAGAAGAGTTCAGCTCCATGGTCTGGAACAAGGTGGTCAGTCCCTCAGCCTGGAGAAGACTTCAGCTCCATGGTCTGGAACAAGGTGGTCAGTCCCTCAGCCTGGAGAAGAGTTCAGCTCCATGGTCTGGAACAAGGTGGTCAGTCCCTCAGCCTGGAGAAGAGTTCAGCTCCATGGTCTGGAACAAGGTAGTCAGTCCCTCAGCCTGGAGAAGAGTCCACCTCCATGGTTTGGAACAAGGTAGTCAGTCCCTCAGCCTGGAGAAGAGTCCAGTTCCATGGTCTGGAACAAGGTGGTCAGTCCCTCAGCCTGGAGAAGAGTTCAGCTCCATGGTCTGGAACAAGGTGGTCAGTCCCTCAGCCTGGAGAAGAGTTCAGTTCCATGGTCTGGAACAAGGTGGTCAGTCCCTCAGCCTGGAGAAGAGTTCAGTTCCATGGTCTGGAACAAGGTGGTCAGTCCCTCAGCCTGGAGAAGAGTTCAGCTCCATGGTCTGGAACAAGGTGGTCAGTCCCTCAGCCTGGAGAAGAGTCCAGCTCCATGGTCTGGAACAAGGTGGTCAGTCCCTCAGCCTGGAGAAGAGTTCAGTTCCATGGTCTGGAACAAGGTGGTCAGTCCCTCAGCCTGGAGAAGAGTTCAGCTCCATGGTCTGGAACAAGGTGGTCAGTCCCTCAGCCTGGAGAAGAGTTCAGCACCATGGTCTGGAACAAGGTGGTCAGTCCCTCAGCCTGGAGAAGAGTTCAGTTCCATGGTCTGGAATAAGGTGGTCAGTCCCTCAGCCTGGAGAAGAGTCCAGCTCCATGGTCTGGAACAAGGTGGTCAGTCCCTCAGCCGGAGAAGAGTTCAGTTCCATGGTCTGGAACAAGGTGGTCAGTCCCTCAGCCTGGAGAAGAGTCCAGCTCCATGGTCTGGAACAAGGTGGTCAGTCCCTCAGCCTGGAGAAGAGTTCAGTTCCATTGTCTGGAACAAGGTGGTCAGTCCCTCAGCCTGGAGAAGAGTTCAGCTCCATGGTCTGGAACAAGGTGGTCAGTCCCTCAGCCTGGAGAAGAGTTCAGCACCATGGTCTGGAACAAGGTGGTCAGTCCCTCAGCCTGGAGAAGAGTTCAGTTCCATGGTCTGGAATAAGGTGGTCAGTCCCTCAGCCTGGAGAAGAGTCCAGCTCCATGGTCTGGAACAAGGTGGTCAGTCCCTCAGCCGGAGAAGAGTTCAGTTCCATGGTCTGGAACAAGGTGGTCAGTCCCTCAGCCTGGAGAAGAGTCCAGCTCCATGGTCTGGAACAAGGTGGTCAGTCCCTCAGCCGGAGAAGAGTTCAGTTCCATGGTCTGGAACAAGGTGGTCAGTCCCTCAGCCTGGAGAAGAGTTCAGCTCCATGGTTTGGAACAAGGTGGTCAGTCCCTCAGCCTGGAGAAGAGTTCAGCTCCATGGTCTGGGAGGCTGAGGGACTGACCACCTCAAGAATTCCAGCTTGAAGGATGGACTCATCACATCATAGCCTCACTACTCCTGTCTGTACCTTTATTTTCCCTCTGTATTTAACTGAAGAAACCTAACGTGTGGGCGAGAGGGTTTAGAAAAATAAAAACTGTTGTACAAATCTTATTCATCTAGGCCAGTAGGCCTACTGCTCTAATCTACATTTGGTTATAGGAGCAGAAAATAATTTTTAATTAGATGCTAGAACTCACCTTGCATGAACCAGTAGGCCTTCAGTAGTCCTCCTGAAATCTTCGGTTAATGCATACCATAAAAGGAGAGATCCAGTATCGTACAGGTTTTCTCGGCCAGAAAGAGCTAATGGGCCCACTTGTCTTCTTTAACGACTAAACTTGCTCTAGCACAGTAACGTATGTGAGGTGTTGTGTTTGGTGTGGAAATAAGACACTTAGGGAGAGACAGTTGCCCGAAAAGAAACGAGTGTGTTTCTTCTTTTTTAAATTTAGTTATGTATATAGTAGAAGGGGGTTACTAGCCGCTTGCCCGCGGTATTTTAGCCACTTCTTACGATACGAATGGCTTACGGAGGAAGAATTCTGTTCCACTTTCCCGTGGAGATTGGGAGAAATTAGATACGTATCTGTGAGAAATTAGATGAGAGAGATGGGGGTAATTCAGGCCAGTAAGAAGAAGGAGATGGGATGAGGGATGCAAGTGAGAATAACAGTAAATGATGGAACTGGGAATATATCTAGACAATTACAGAGGATGGGGAGAAAAGGAGGCAGCTGACTTCTAAACTTGCTGGGCGATTCCTTACTGAGGTATCGGAATTCTGTTGTCAGGTTTGCCAGGTGCCCATATGCTGTAGCAGTTATCTGGTTGATGTGTGCTTCAGGAGATGTGCTCGGTGTTATACTCACCCCAAGATCCTTTCCTTGGGTGAGGTTTGTACTCTCTGGCCCCCTAGACTGTACTCTGTCTGCAGTGTTCTTTGCCCTTCCCTGATCTTGATGGTTTTGCAGTTGGTGGGGTTGAACGCCAGGAGGCAAATGCTGGACCAGGCCTGCAGCTTGTCTAGAGCCCTTTGTAGTTCTGCCTGATCCTCCTCCGATTGAATTCTTTGCATCAACTTCACATCATCTGCAAACAGGGACACTTCTGAGTCTATTCCTCCCGTCATGTTATTCACATATATCAGAAACAGCACTGGTCCTAGGACAGACCCTTGTGGAACCCCGCTCATCACAGGTACCCACTCTTGACACCTCGTCACATACCATTACATACTGATACCTTCCCATACTGATACCTTCCCACCATTGCAGTACCTTCATTGTTATACCTGCCTGGTTCTCTAACTTTGGCACTAAAATCTTGTGTGGAACTGTGTTCGAAGCCTTCTTACAGTCCAAGAAAATGCAGTGTACCCACCCCTCTTTCTCTAGTAGGTTTGTGACACAGGATTTTACGTCCTTGAATCCGACCTGATTGTCGTTGATAAGCTCATTTCTTCGTAGATTCTCCACGACTTTGCATACTATTATACATGTCAGTGACACTGGTCTGTAGTTTAATGCTGCCTGTCTGTTATCGTTTTTTTTTTTTAAATTGGGACTACATTTACTATCTCCCATACCTCATGTAGTCACCCTGTTTCGATAAATGTGTTGAAGATTGTTGTTAGGGGTACACACACTGCCTCTGCTCCCTCTCTCAGGACCCATGGAGAGATGTTATCGGGCCCCATCGCCTTTGAGGTATCTAGCTCGCTTAGCCTCTTTCACTTCTTCCTGCCTCTACGTCTTTCTGGAGTCCCTTCATACTTCTTGGTCGTTTCTTTTGATCTCTCCTCCTTCCTTCCTCAGCCTGATTGTCTGGTCCTTGACTGTTTACCTCCTGATGTGACTGTACAACAGCATCCCATCGGATTTGGGTTTCGCTGCTGTTATTTTTGTATTGTTACTGGGCAGATAAATTTCTTGCTCAAATGACGACTCTCCTTATTCTCCTGGGTCCTTTGCCTTCTATATTTCTTCCATTCTCTAGTATACTTGGTTTTGGCCTCACTACGCCTTTGGGTGAACCATGGGCTCATTCTGGCATTCTAGTTAGTCCTGTTACCCTTGGGTACAAACCTCTCCTCAGCCTCCTTGCATATTGTTGCTACATATTCCATCATCTCATTTACTGACTTCCCTGCCAGTTCTCTGTCCCACTGAACCTCGTGTAGGAAATTCTTCAGGCCTGTGTAGTCCTCTCTCTTGTAGTTTGGTTTCATTTATCCTGCTTCCCTCTACTAGGTATTCGAAGTTCAGAACCACATGATCGCTGGCCCCAAGAGGTCTTTCATATGTGATGTCCTCAATATCTACACTACTCAAGGTGAATACTAGGTCCAGTCTGGCTAGTTCATCCTCTCCTCTCCCTCTTTGGTAGTCTCCCAAACGTGTTGATGCATGAGGTTATCCAGTACCACCACCACCATATTAGCCTCCACGTGTGTGTGTGTGTGTGTGTGTGTGTGTGTGTGTGTGTGTGTGTGTGTAGACGTACTCACCTATTTGTACTCACCTATTTGTGGTTGCAGGGGTCGAAACTCGGCTCCTGGCCCCACATCTTTACTGATCGCTACTAGGTCCTCTCCCTGCTCCATGAGCTTTATCATACCTCGTCTTAAAACTATGTATGGTTCCTGCCTCCACTACATAGCTTGCCAGACTATTCCACTTCCTGACAACCCTGTGACTGAAGAAATACTTCCTAACATCCCTTTGGCTCATCTGAGTCTTCAACTTCCAATTGTGACCTCTTGTTTCTGTGCCACGTCTCTGGAACATCCCGTCTCCGTCAACCTTATCTATTCCACGCAGTATTTTGTATGTCGTTATCATCTCTCCCCTAACCCTCCTGTCCTCCAGTGTCGTCAGGCCGATTTCCCTTAACCTTTCTTCGTAGGACAAACCCCTTAGCTCTGGGACTAACCTCGTTGCAAACCTTTGCACTTTCTCTAATTTCTTGACGTGCTTGACCAGGTGTGGGTTCCAAACTGGTGCTGCATACTCCAGTATGGGCCTGACGTGCACGGTGTACAGAGTCTTGAACGATTCCTTACTGAGGTATCGGAATGCTATTCTCAGGTTTGCCAGGCGCCCATATGCTGCAGCAGTTATCTGGTTGATGTGTGCCTCAGGAGATGTGCTCGGTGTTATACTCGCCCCAAGATCTTTTTCCCTGAGCGAGGTTTGCAGTTTTTGACCACATAGACTATACTCTGTCTGCGGTCTTCTTTGCCCTTCTCCAATCTTCATGACTTTGAATTTGGCGGAGTTAAATTCAAGAGGCCATGTATGTGTGTGTGTGGGGGGGGGGGGTTAAGTGCGCTGGCTTACTCCTGCTCCTCAAATCAACAAGGCTTACACACACACACACACACACACACACACACACACACACACACACACACACACACACACACACACACACACACACACACACACACACACACACACACAAACACACACACCTCATGCATCAACATGTTAGAGACACTACCAGAGAGAGAGGAGAAGATGAACCAGCAAGACTGGACCTTGTATTCACCTTAAGTAGTTCGGACATCGAGGGTATCATGTATGAAAGGCCCCTGGGAGCTAGTGATCATGTGGTTCTGTGCTTCGACTACATAGTTGAGCTCCAAGTGGAGAGAGTAGCAGGAATAGGTTGGGAGAAACCAAACTACAAAAGGGGGAACTACTCAGGCATGAGGAACTTCCTTCAAGACATTCAGTGGGAGAGGGAACTGACAGGAAAACCAGTACAAGAAATGATGGAATATGTAGCAACAAAATGCAAGGAGGCAGAGGAGAGGTTTGTTCCCAAGGGAAACAGAAATAATGGGAAGAACAGAACGAGTCCTTGGTTCTCCCAAAGGTGTAGGGAGGCAAAAACTAGGAAAATAAAGAGATTACCCGAAGAGCCAGAAACGAATATGCACAGATAAGAAGGGAGGCTCAGTGACAATATGAAAATTACACAGCATCGGAAGTCAAGTCTGACCCGAAGCTGTTGTACAGCCACATCAGGAGGAAAACAACAGTGAAGGACCAGGTAATCAGACTGAGGAAGGATGATGGGGAATTCACAAGAAACGACCGAGAGGTTTGTCAGGAGCTCAACACGAGACTTAAAGAAGTATTTACAGTGGAAACCAGTAGGACTCCAGGAAATCAGAACTGGGGGGTACACCAGCAAGTGCTGGATGAGGTACATATAACCAAGGAGGAAGTGAAGAAGCTGCTATGCGAACTTGACACCTCAAAGGCGGTGGGACCAGACAACATCTCTCCGTGGGTCCTTAAAGAGGGAGCAGAGATATTGTGTGAGCCACTAACAAAGATCTTCAACACATCATTTGAAACTGGGCAACTCCCCGAGGTATGGAAGATGGCAAATGTAGTCCCAATTTTTAAAAAGGGAGACAGACATGAGGCACTAAACTACAGACTTGTATCACTAACGTGTATAGTATGCAAGGTCATGGAGAAGATCATCAGGAGGAGAGTGGTGGAGCACCTGGAAAGAAACAAGTGTGTAATTGACAACCAGCACGGTTTCAGGGAAGGAAAATCCTGTGTCACAAACCTACTGGAGTTTTATGACAAGGTGACAGAAGTAAGACAAGAGAGAGAGGGGTGGATCGACTGCATTTTTTGGACTGCAAGAAGGCCTTCGACACAGTTCCTCACAAGAGGTTACTGCAAAAGCTAGAGGATCAGGCACACATAACAGGAAAGGCACTGCAATGGATCAGAGAATACCTGACAGGGAGGCAACAACGAGTCATGGTACGTGACGAGGTGTCAGAGTGGGCGCCTGTGACAAGCGAGGTTCCACAGGGGTCAGTCCTAGGACCTGTGTTGTTCTTGGTATATGTGAATGACATAACGGAAGGGATAGACTCAGAAGTGTCTTTGTTTGCAGATGATGTGAAGTTAATGAGAAGAATCAAATCGGATGAGGATCAGGCAGGACTACAAAGAGACCTGGACAGGCTACAAGCCTGGTCCAGCAACTGGCTCCTTCAGTTTAACCCTGCCAAATGCAAAGTCATGCAGATTGGGGAAGGGCAAAGAAGACCGCAGACACAATATAGTTTAGATGGCCAAAGACTGCAAACCTCACTCAAGGAAAAAGATCTGGGGGTGAGCATAACACGGAGCATATCTCCTGAGGCGCACATCAATCAGATAACTGCTGCAGCATACGGGCGCCTGGCAAACCTACGGATAGCATTCCGATACCTCAGTAAGGATTCGTTCAAGACTCTGTATACCATTTACGTCAGGCCCATACTGGAGTATGTAGCACCAGTTTGGAATCCACACCTAGTCAAGCACGTCAAGAAATTAGAGAAAGTGCAAAGGTTTGCAACAAGACTAGTTCCAGAGCTACGGGGATTGTCCTACGAAGAAAGGTTGAGGGAAATCGGCCTGACGACACTGGAGGACAGGAGGGTCAGGGGAGACATGATAACGACATATAAAATACTGCGCGGAATAGACATGGTGGACAAAGACGGGATGTTCCAGAGATGGGACACAGACACAAGGGGTCACAATTGGAAGTTGAAGACTCAGATGAATCAAAGGGATGTTAGGAAGTATTTCTTCAGTCATAGAGTAGTCAAGCCGTGGAATAGCCTAGAAAGTGACGTAGTGGAGGCGGGAACCATACATAGTTTTAAGGCGAGGTATGATAAAGCTCATGGAGCAGGGAGAGAGAGGACCTAGTAGCAATCAGCGAAGAGGCGGGGCCAGGAGCTGTGAATCGACCCCTGCAACCACAAATAGGTGAGCACACGCACACACAAACACACACACACACACACACACACACACACACACACACACACACACACACACACACACACACACACACACACACTAACCTGGTCCTCTGAGACATAAGGCAACATAAGCACTACATGCCTATAAATTTGGAGACTGGCAGCGAAAAATGAACGGGTATGAATATTTGATTTAGGTTGGTAACCATGAGCACAAAGTTACCGCTGGTGTTCCCAAGTTGACTCTCATTATGTACATAAATGTCACACCAACCACAACATTTGTAAGATATTATATATTCGTCTCAAGTTGAGTTGAGAAGGAGGAGGAGAGAGGGAAGGAGGGAAGTAAGAAGAGAGGGAGGAAGGGAGGGAGGAATTTGGAATCAGGAAGGAAGGGATTTAGAATCAGTAAGGGAGAGAAAGTTAATCAGGACAGGGACAGAACTACAGACCTTAACTCTTCTCCAAACTCAGAAACTGACCACCTCCAAGCTACGTCTTCAAGGCTGATGGACTGACACCATCTTCACATCTCTGCTGCTTCTACCGTCTTAGTATATGACTGAAGACGTCTACTGTGAAGGCCAAACGTCTCAGAGTACAGATACCCAACTCATATATATCATATGAACCTCTTGGTATTGTGTACCAATACCTGACCAGCCGGGCTGTGGCTCGTACGTTGGATTGCGTTCAGCCAGCAGTAACAGCCTGGTTGATCAGGCCCTGATCCACCATGCGGCCTGGTCACAGACCAGGCCGCGGGGGCGTTGACCCTCGGAACTCTCTCCAGGTAAACTCCAGGTATGATTAAATAAGAGAATTATAATTACCGTGAAGTGGAAGAATGTACTGTACCTAACCCTTATATACCACTGTTGTCTTGAACGTTATCTCCTCCGGGATGCGACCCACAACACTGAGTTGACACACAGGTCCCTGTTTTTACTGACTGTTGGTCGGTATAAACAGAACTACCCGCTACAACAGGACAGGGGCAGCAGATGGACAAGGGCAGCAGGGATGAGCAGGAACAGTAATGATGGACAGGGGCAGCAGGAGGTGGACAGGGGCAGCAGGAGATGGACAGGGGCAGCAGGAGATGGACAGGGGCAGCAGGAGATGGACAGGGGCAGCAGGGATGAGCAGGGACAGTAGGGATGGACAGGGGTAGCAGGAGATGGGCAAGGATAGTAGGGATGGGCAGGGGCAGCAGGGATGAGCAGGGACAGTAGGGACGGACAGGGGCAGCAGGAGGTGGACAGGATCAGCAGGAGATGGACAGGGGCAGCAAGGATGAGCAGGGACAGTAAGGATGGACAGGGGTAACAGGAGATGGATAGGGGCAGCAGGGATGAACAGGGACAGTAGGGATGGACAGGGGGAACAGGAGATTGATAGGGGCAGTAGGGATGTACAGAGACAGTAGGGATGGGCAGGGGCAACAGGGGTGGACAGGGACAAGTGAACTGATCCTTGTTTCTCTCTGCTAGGGAATCAGTACCGTCTAAGACAGTGGGATAAGTGGAGAAAATGGGAGGAGTGGTGAGAAAGATAGGAAGAAGGGGCCAAGGTGAGAAATATGAGAAAGAGAGAGAGTAGAGAAGGGAAAAGAGAGAGAGAGTAGAGAGAGAGAGAGAGAGAGAGAGAGAGAGAGAGAGAGAGAGAGACAGAGACAGAGAGAGATTGAGTTAAGTTTCCAACAACTGCAACATAATTGAAGAAATCTCACTCTCTCTCTCTCTCTCTCTCTCTCTCTCTCTCTCTCCCTCTCTCTCTCCCTCTCTCTCTCTCTCTCTCTCTCTCTCCCTCTCTCTCCCTCTCTCTTTCTCTCTCTCTCTCTCCTCTCTCTCCCTCTCTCTCTCTCTCTCTCTCCCTCTCTCTCTCTCTCTCTCTCTACACAGGGTTTGACAAGGTTAAGGATCCCTAGCTTTATTGACAGCTATTTACAGATTAAGGATTCCCTAACTTTATTGGCAAGCTAAGAGCTGTTACCTACATCAGCTCATTTGAAAGCATTTTGTTATGAGACATACAAGTGAGGGGAACAGGATGAAGTTGGAGCCATCTGTGGGCCAGCATTTTCATTTGATCAACTGACGTTATCTCGTTGACATCATTATGCTGTACAGAATGTGTTTCCATACTCGAGTCATCCTGGGTATGTATGATCTCAGATGGAGTGATGTTCTGGAGAAGGGTACAGCCAGAGTGAAGTTGCTGCTTTCTGCCCGTCTTGTGGCATAAAAGCTTGTTTCACGCTGTCCTCGAAGTGGATCCAAGTGTGGTATTTTGACAATATTGGCCTTGTACATAACAGTAAGGCCACCACATCCCTCCTATGTTGAAGGCTCTGCTGAAATGACAGATCTATCCAGGATGGGTCCAGGCGAGGGAGATGAGACGTCTTGCTCTGTTCTCTACTCTGTCAAGCAGTCGCAGATGAGAGGGGGGCAGGCAAACCAAGAAAGTGGAGCATACTCAAGGTGTGAGCGTACTTGTGCCTCGTACAGGATCTTGCAAAACCCCTACTGTCAAGCAGATGCGAGATACGGCGAAGTGCTGTAAGCTTCCTGGCTGCCTTGTTTGCAAGATTACAACATGGTTCTTCATGGTAGTTTGGAGTCAAATTTCACCCAAGGATATCAACTTCTTCTCCAGGTGCCAACATCGTCCCATTCATCCTTACTACTGCGCCAGCATTACCATCATGGTGCCTAGAGACGAACATCATTTGCGTTTTTTCCAGGTGCAAATGTTACTTGCCATCTATTTCCCCAAGCTGATATAGCTCTCAGCTGGTGATTGATGTAGCTTAGAGCAGCTGGCATTTCTTCTTTTGGATAAGTGAATGTCAGTGTACAGTCGTCTGCATATGCATGTGATTCTGGGATGAGATGAAGAAGGTCGTTGAAGTAGACATTCCATAACAGTGGACCCAGCACACTTCCTTGTGGAACGCTTGCCCCAATAGGATGCCTTGCTGATTCCGTTCCATTGAGGACTACACTTAGAGATCTACCATGAAGGTAATCACTGAGGAGACATAGCGTAGAGCCTGCAATTCCCTCTCTCTCTCTCCCTCTCTCTCTCTCCCTCTCTCTCTCTCCCTCTCTCTCTCTCCCTCTCTCTCTCCTCTCTCTCTCTCTCTCCCTCTCTCCCTCTCTCACTCTCACACTCTCTCTCTCACTCTCTCTCTCCCTCTCTCTCCCTCTCCCTCCTCTCTCTCCCTCTCTCTCTCTCCCCTCTCTCTCCCTCTCTCTCTCTCCCCCTCTCTCTCTCTCCCTCTCTCTCTCTCCCTCTCTCTCTCTCCCTCTCTCTCTCCTCCCTCTCTCTCTCTCCCGCTCTCTCTCTCTCTCACTCTCGCTCTCTCTCTCTCTCTCTCTCTCTCTCTCTCTCTCTCTCTCTCTCTCTCTCTCTCTCTCTCTCTCCCTCTCTCTCTCTCTCTCTCTCTCCGATACAAAATTATTGAGAGGTTTCCTGTGCACGTGTATTCTCCGAGTTGTATTTGCTGGGGTCGAGCCTCCTGCTACCTCTTAACCTCAAATATTGCTTCCTGGCCTTGAGGACAGTATCATACCTCATCTTGAAACAGTGTAAGGAATTCGTCACCTTCATTTAATTCTTTAAGTTCCGCTTTTGCTTCCTTATCTCTGTGACTCCAGTCTGTTACCCAGGTACCTGCAGGTACCTCGGTGAACTTTATAGTTACCCAGGTACCTGCAGGTACCTCGGTGAACTTTATAGTTACCCAGGTACCTGCAGGTACCTCGGTGAACTTTATAGTTACCCAGGTGACTGTTGGGACCTCGGTGAACTTTATAGTTACCCAGGTGACTGTTGGGACCTCGGTGAACTTTATAGTTACCCAGGTGACTGTTGGGACCTCGGTGAACTTTATAGTTACCCAGGTACCTGTAGGTACCTCGGTGACCTTTATAGTTACCCAGGTACCTGTAGGTACCTCGGCGGCCTTTATAGTTACCCAGGTACCTGTAGGTACCTCCATGAACTACATAGTTACCCAGGTACCTGTAGGTACCTCCGTGAACTACATAGTTACCCAGGTACCTGTAGGTACCTCCGTGAACTACATAGTTACCCAGGTGCCTGTAGGTACCTCCGTGAACTACATAGTTACCCAGGTGCCTGTAGGTACCTCCGTGAACTACATAGTTACCCAGGTGCCTGTAGGTACCTCCGTGAACTACATAGTTACCCAGGTACCTGTAGGTACGTAAGTGACCTTTATAGTTACCCAGGTACCTGTAGGTACCTCCGTGAACTACATAGTTACCCAGGTACCTGTAGGTACCTCCGTGAACTACATAGTTACCCAGGTACCTGTAGGTACCTCCGTGAACTACATAGTTACCCAGGTACATGTAGGTACCTCCGTGAACTACATAGTTACCTAGGTACCTGTAGGTACCTCCGTGAACTACATAATTACCCAGGTACCTGTAGGTACCTCCGTGAACTACATAGTTACCCAGGTACCTGTAGGTACCTCCGTGAACTACATAGTTACCCAGGTACCTGTAGGTACCTCCGTGAACTACATAGTTACCCAGGTACATGTAGGTACCTCCGTGAACTACATAGTTACCTAGGTACCTGTAGGTACCTCCGTGAACTACATAGTTACCCAGGTACCTGTAGGTACCTCCGTGAACTACATAGTTACCCAGGTGCCTGTAGGTACCTCCGTGAACTACATAGTTACCCAGGTGCCTGTAGGTACCTCCGTGAACTACATAGTTACCCAGGTACATGTAGGTACGTAAGTGACCTTTATAGTTACCCAGGTACCTGTAGGTACCTCCGTGAACTACATAGTTACCCAGGTACCTGTAGGTACGTAAGTGACCTTTATAGTTACCCAGGTACCTGTAGGTACCTCCGTGAACTACATAGTTACCCAGGTACCTGTAGGTACCTCCGTGAACTACATAGTTACCCAGGTACATGTAGGTACCTACGTGAACTACATAGTTACCTAGGTACCTGTAGGTACCTCCGTAAACTACATAGTTACCCAGGTACCTGTAGGTACCTCCGTGAACTACATAGTTACCCAGGTACCTGTAGGTACCTCCGTGAACTACATAGTTACCCAGGTACCTGTAGGTACCTCCGTGAACTACATAGTTACCCAGGTACCTGTACGTACCTCCGTGAACTACATAGTTACCCAGGTACCTGTAGGTACCTTGCACATGTGTGTTAACTCTATTATTATTGTGCTGAGGAGGCAGGTGTTGCTAGGAGAGTGACCGTGATGCTAGGCATGCTAGGAGACCCTAGCTGACACACTACCATCACACTGAATCATGGTAGTGTGTCACATTTTCCCAGCTAATGTGATCCCATCATGGCACCATTTTTCTCATTTTCTTAGAAATCTCTGACTAAAGCAAAATTTACTTTGAGATTTCTTCTAAGAACTTGCTTTAATCAAAGCGTATTACGTTTTATTTCCAACGTTTAATTCGACGGCTAAACGTCACGTTTCTCGGCTGTAATGTATGTTGTAAGCGTCGTGGACAGGACCTCGGTTCGATTCCGGGTTCATTCTTCTGTTTATTTACCGTTGCTTGGTTGGTAGCGCACTTAGGACACACACTGGGATCCGGGGATCGATTCCCGGTACGGCTGGAAACAGGATGCGTTTCCTTAAGATAACTGTTGTCTATGTGTACCTGGCAGTAAGTAGGTACCTGGGTGTTGGTCACCTTAAACCTGCTGTCACTGTTCACCTGGCAGTAAGTAGGTACCTGGGTGTTGGTCACCTTATACCTGCTGTCACTGTTCACCTAGCAGTAAGTAGGTACCTGGGTGTTGGTCACCTTAAACCTGCTGTCACTGTTCACCTAGCAGTAAGTAGGTACCTGGGTGTTGGTCACCTTATACCTGCTGTCACTGTTCACCTAGCAGTAAGTAGGTACCTGGGTGTTGGTCACCTTACACCAGTTGTCACTGTTCACCTAGCAGTAAGTAGGTACCTGGGTGTTGGTCACCTTACACCAGTTGTCACTGTTCACCTAGCAGTAAGTAGGTACCTGGGTGTTGGTCACCTTATACCTGCTGTCACTGTTCACCTAGCAGTAAGTAGGTACCTGGGTGTTGGTCACCTTACACCAGTTGTCACTGTTCACCTAGCAGTAAGTAGGTACCTGGGTGTTGGTCACCTTATACCTGCTGTCACTGTTCACCTAGCAGTAAGTAGGTACCTGGGTGTTGGTCACCTTACACCAGTTGTCACTGTTCACCTAGCAGTAAGTAGGTACCTGGGTGTTGGTCACCTTATACCTGCTGTCTCTGTTCACCTAGCAGTAAGTAGGTACCTGGGTGTTAGTTACCTTACACTTGCTGTCAGTGTTCACCTAGCAGTAAGTAGGTACCTGGGTGTTAGTTACCTTACACATGCTGTCACTGTTCACCTAGCAGTAAGTAGGTACCTGGGTGTTAGGTGACTGGTGTGGGTAGCATCCTGGGTACAAAATTAACCTAAGTTGTGGGAAATGCTCTACATAACCAGGAACTTTGTATATAGTATGTCATAGGTGTGAGCTATGGTCTGTATAAGTTGTACCATGTAGGTATAATTATTATTATTATTATTATTATTATTATTATTATTATTATTATTATTATTAAGTACAGTGACTTACCTTGAGTGTATGAAGGGTGTATGGCTGACATACACAAAGTTCCTGGTGTATTTCTAGGCTAGATTTAAACTTAGGTTGTATTTTTAAGATATAGGGACCCTGTAGGATTGTATATCAAGGTTAATCAAGCCTTGATCTGGTTGTATGTTGTGGCTCCTACATCAACTACAACAAACCTGCAGTCATACAGTTTTAATATTGTATGCAAATACTTAATTTAGGCCTAGACTAATTAAAGAACTCTAATAAACTTTATTAATATTACGTTATATACAGAATTTCCTCACAACATATCTAAGTTCACCTTATAATATCATTCATATATATATATATATATATATATATATATATATATATATATATATATATATATATATATATATATATATATATATATATATATATATATATATATAACAACCACTGTGAAAAAATAGAGAAATTCCAAGCGCTTTCGTGAATATTCACATTCTCAAGGAACAATTGTTCCTTGAGAATGTGAGTAGTCACGAAAGCGCTTGGATTTTCTCTTATTCTTTCACAGTGGTTGTTTTGCATATTCTGAAATCACCTGTTTTCTGTGATCTTATTGCATATATATATATATATATATATATATATATATATATATATATATATATATATATATATATATATATATATATATACATATATGCGTTAATATGTGGTTGATGATGGATAATTGAGTTAGTGTGAAGTCACAGTAGACTGCACCCTGGTTCGATTCCTGGTCATGTCTTCACTCTTACTGCCTCTGTTTTGGCAGTAAATAGGTTCCTATTTACTGCTAGGTGGCATCCTGGAGGAGGATACCTGTGGACTCCAAGGTCAATGACCCACACGGCTTGGCTTTCAAAGGTTATCCTGGGTTACTAATCCTCCTGGGATAACCCAGGATAATCCAGTCTTCTGGATTTGCGAACTGAATTTTGAGAGTAACATAATGACTGATTACCCAAGACGCATCTGTTTGTGAGTTTCTGAATTTTCGACTGAAGATAGCCAAGTGTTGCCCATGTTTATTTCCTTTCAATGCTTACAATGTGTGGTTTAAATATTAATTACAAAGGTCAGTAGCATGCCTAGGCATTTCGGGCAGAAACACTTCAGTAGGCCTACTGGCCTATACTAAGCACGTCCATCGTAATGCCAAAATTACTATTCACCGTGTATTTGGCCTCTTAAGATGTCAGTCGCAAGACGTCTTACGATATCAACGTCAGTAGTTAGTCGGTAAAGTTAGGAATCCTTTATCTAACCTTGTCAAAGTCTGTGTGACAAAATGGGCGAATCACTCGTAATGAAGTGAAGGTGTTCGTGGCCGTGTTGCGTTCGTGAAACGGACGTAAGGACGTGTGGGTTATGTTGACCTGGCCACGACATTTCTTGGTATTCCAGTTAAAACGGTCGTTGTTATTGTTCTTGCGTGAGGCAGGTTACTGTGTTATTGTGTGTGATGTGTGTGTGTTATTGTGTGTGATGTGTGTGTGTTATTGTGTGTGATGTGTGTGTGTTATTGTGTGTGGTGTGTGTGTTATTGTGTGTGATGTGTGTGTGTTATTGTGTGTGATGTGTGTGTTACTGTGTTATTGTGTGTGATGTGTGTGTGTTATTGAGTGTGGTGTGTGTGTTATTGTGTGTGATGTGTGTGTGTTATTGTGTGTGATGTGTGTGTGTTATTGTGTGTGGTGTGTGTTACTGTGTTATTGTGTGTGATGTGTGTGTGTTATTGAGTGTGCAGTGTGTTGCTGTGTTATTGTGTGTGATGTGTGTGTGTTATTGTGTGTGCAGTGTGTTGCTGTGTTATTGTGTGTGGTGTGTGTGTGTTATTGAGTGTGGTGTGTGTTACTGTGTTATTGTGTGTGATGTGTGTGTGTTATTGAGTGTGGTGTGTGTTACTGTGTTATTGTGTGTGGTGTGTGTGTTATTGTGTGTGGTGTGTGTGTTATTGTGTGTGGTGTGTGTGTTATTGTGTGTGCAGTGTGTTACTGAGTTATTGTGTGTGGTGTGTGTGTTATTGTGTGTGGTGTGTGTGTTATTGTGTGTGGTGTGTGTGTTATTGTGTGTGGTGTGTGTGTTATTGTGTGTGGTGTGTGTGTTATTGTGTGTGTGTTATTGTGTGTGCAGTGTGTTGCTGTGTTATTGTGTGTGGTGTGTGTGTGTTATTGTGTGTGGTGTGTGTGTGTTATTGTGTGTGGTGTGTGTGTGTTATTGTGTGTGGTGTGTGTGTGTTATTGTGTGTGATGTGTGTGTGTTATTGTGTGTGGTGTGTGTGTGTTATTGTGTGTGATGTGTGTGTGTTATTGTGTGTGTGTGTGTGTGTGTTATTGTGTGTGGTGTGTGTGTGTTATTGTGTGTGGTGTGTGTGTGTTATTGTGTGTGGTGTGTGTGTGTTATTGAGTGTG
>NC_091390.1:2687935-2702935 GCF_038502225.1 Cherax quadricarinatus
CTATTCTATATGATAGTTACATTGTGGGAACACCAGCAGTGTTGCTACACTATTCTATATGATAGTTTCATTGTGGGAACACCAGCAGTGTTGCTACACTATTCTATATGATAGTTACATTGTGGGAACACCAGCAGTGTTGCTACACTATTCTATATGATAGTTACATTGTGGGAACACCAGCAGTGTTGCTACACTATTCTATATGATAGTTACATTGTGGGAACACCAGCAGTGTTGCTACACTATTCTATATGATAGTTACATTGTGGGAACACCAGCAGTGTTGCTACACTATTCTATATGATAGTTACATTGTGGGAACACCAGCAGCAGTGTTGCTACACTATTCTATATGATAGTTACATTGTGGGAACACCAGCAGTGTTGCTACACTATTCTATATGATAGTTACATTGTGGGAACACCAGTAGTGTTGCTACACTATTCTATATGATAGTTACATTGTGGGAACACCAGCAGTGTTGCTACACTATTCTATATGATAGTTACATTGTGGGAACACCAGCAGCAGTGTTGCTACACTATTCTATATGATAGTTACATTGTGGGAACACCAGCAGTGTGTTGCTACACTATTCTATATGATAGTTACATTGTGGGAACACCAGCAGTGTGTTGCTACACTATTCTATATGATAGTTACATTGTGGGAACACCAGCAGCAGTGTTGCTACACTATTCTATATGATAGTTACATTGTGGGAACACCAGCAGTGTGTTGCTACACTATTCTATATGATAGTTACATTGTGGGAACACCAGCAGTGTTGCTACACTATTCTATATGATAGTTACATTGTGGGAACACCAGCAGCAGTGTTGCTACACTATTCTATATGATAGTTACATTGTGGGAACACCAGCAGTGTGTTGCTACACTATTCTATATGATAGTTACATTGTGGGAACACCAGCAGTGTTGCTACACTATTCTATATGATAGTTACATTGTGGGAACACCAGCAGTGTGTTGCTACACTATTCTATATGATAGTTACATTGTGGGAACACCAGCAGTGTGTTGCTACACTATTCTATATGATAGTTACATTGTGGGAACACCAGCAGTGTTGCTACACTATTCTATATGATAGTTACATTGTGGGAGCACCAGCAGTGTGTTGCTACACTATTCTATATGATAGTTACATTGTGGGAACAGCAGCAGTGTTGCTACACTTTTCTATATGATAGTTACATTGTGGGAACACCAGCAGTGTTGCTACACTATTCTATATGATAGTTACATTGTGGGAACACCAGCAGTGTTGCTACACTATTCTATATGATAGTTACATTGTGGGAACACCAGCAGTGTTGCTACACTATTCTATATGATAGTTACATTGTGGGAACACCAGCAGTGTTGCTACACTATTCTATATGATAGTTACATTGTGGGAACACCAGCAGTGTTGCTACACTATTCTATATGATAGTTACATTGTGGGAACACCAGCAGTGTTGCTACACTATTCTATATGATAGTTACATTGTGGGAACACCAGCAGTGTGTTGCTACACTATTCTATATGATAGTTACATTGTGGGAACACCAGCAGTGTTGCTACACTATTCTATATGATAGTTACATTGTGGGAACACCAGCAGTGTTGCTACACTATTCTATATGATAGTTACATTGTGGGAACACCAGCAGTGTTGCTACACTATTCTATATGATAGTTACATTGTGGGAACACCAGCAGTGTTGCTACACTATTCTATATGATAGTTACATTGTGGGAACACCAGCAGTGTTGCTACACTATTCTATATGATAGTTACATTGTGGGAACACCAGCAGTGTTGCTACACTATTCTATATGATAGTTACATTGTGGGAACACCAGCAGTGTTGCTGCACTATTCTATATGATAGTTACATTGTGGGAACACCAGCAGTGTTGCTACACTATTCTATATGATAGTTACATTGTGGGAACACCAGCAGTGTTGCTACACTATTCTATATGATAGTTACATTGTGGGAACACCAGCAGTGTTGCTGCACTATTCTATATGATAGTTACATTGTGGGAACACTAGCAGTGTTGCTACACTATTCTATATGATAGTTACATTGTGGGAACACCAGCAGTGTTGCTACACTATTCTATATGATAGTTACATTGTGGGAACACCAGCAGTGTTGCTACACTATTCTATATGATAGTTACATTGTGGGAACACCAGCAGTGTTGCTGCACTATTCTATATGATAGTTACATTGTGGGAACACCAGCAGTGTTGCTACACTATTCTATATGATAGTTACATTGTGGGAACACCAGCAGTGTTGCTACACTATTCTATATGATAGTTACATTGTGGGAACACCAGCAGTGTTGCTGCACTATTCTATATGATAGTTACATTGTGGGAACACCAGCAGTGTTGCTACACTATTCTATATGATAGTTACATTGTGGGAACACCAGCAGTGTTGCTACACTATTCTATATGATAGTTACATTGTGGGAACACCAGCAGTGTTGCTGCACTATCCTATATGATAGTTACATTGTGGGAACACCAGCAGTGTTGCTACACTATTCTATATGATAGTTACATTGTGGGAACACCAGCAGTGTTGCTACACTATTCTATATGATAGTTACATTGTGGGAACACCAGCAGTGTTGCTGCACTATTCTATATGATAGTTACATTGTGGAAACACCAGCAGTGTTGCTACACTATTCTATATGATAGTTACATTGTGGGAACACCAGCAGTGTTGCTACACTATTCTATATGATAGTTACATTGTGGGAACACCAGCAGTGTTGCTACACTATTCTATATGATAGTTACATTGTGGGAACACCAGCAGTGTTGCTGCACTATTCTATATGATAGTTACATTGTGGGAACACCAGCAGTGTTGCTACACTATTCTATATGATAGTTACATTGTGGGAACACCAGCAGTGTTGCTACACTATTCTATATGATAGTTACATTGTGGGAACACCAGCAGTGTTGCTGCACTATTCTATATGATAGTTACATTGTGGGAACACCAGCAGTGTTGCTACACTATTCTATATGATAGTTACATTGTGGGAACACCAGCAGTGTTGCTACACTATTCTATATGATAGTTACATTGTGGGAACACCAGCAGTGTTGCTACACTATTCTATATGATAGTTACATTGTGGGAACACCAGCAGTGTTGCTACTCTATTCTATATGATAGTTACATTGTGGGAACACCAGCAGTGTTGCTACACTATTCTATATGATAGTTACATTGTGGGAACACCAGCAGTGTTGCTACACTATTCTATATGATAGTTACATTGTGAGAACACCAGCAGTGTTGCTACACTATTCTATATGATAGTTACATTGTGGGAACACCAGCAGTGTTGCTACACTATTCTATATGATAGTTACATTGTGGGAACACCAGCAGTGTTGCTAAACTATTCTATATGATAGTTACATTGTGGGAACACCAGCAGTGTTCCTACACTATTCTATATGATAGTTACATTGTGGGAACACCAGCAGTGTTGCTACACTATTCTATATGATAGTTACATTGTGGGAACACCAGCAGTGTTGCTACACTATTCTATATGATAGTTACATTGTGAGAACACCAGCAGTGTTGCTACACTATTCTATAAGATAGTTACATTGTGAGAACACCAGCAGTGTTGCTACACTATTCTATAAGATAGTTACATTGTGGGAACACCAGCAGTGTTGCTACACTATTCTATATGATAGTTACATTGTGGGAACACCAGCAGTGTTGCTACACTATTCTATATGATAGTTACATTGTGGGAACACCAGCAGTGTTGCTACACTATTCTATATGATAGTTACATTGTGGGAACACCAGCAGTGTTGCTACACTATTCTATATGATAGTTACATTGTGGGAACACCAGCAGTGTTGCTACACTATTCTATATGATAGTTACATTGTGGCAACACCAGCAGTGTTGCTACACTATTCTATATGATAGTTACATTGTGGGAACACCAGCAGTGTGTTGCTACACTATTCTATATGATAGTTACATTGTCGGAACACCAGCAGTGTTGCTACACTATTCTATATGTTACATTGTGGGAACACCAGCAGTGTTGCTACACTATTCTATATGATAGTTACATTGTGGGAACACCAGCAGTGTTGCTACACTATTCTATATGATAGTTACATTGTGGGAACACCAGCAGTGTTGCTACACTATTCTATATGATAGTTACATTGTGGGAACACCAGCAGTGTTGCTACACTATTCTATATGATAGTTTCATTGTGGGAACACCAGCAGTGTTGCTACACTATTCTATATGATAGTTACATTGTGGGAACACCAGCAGTGTTGCTACACTATTCTATATGATAGTTACATTGTGGGAACACCAGTAGTGTTGCTACACTATTCTATATGATAGTTACATTGTGGGAACACCAGCAGTGTTACTACACTATTCTATATGATAGTTACATTGTGGGAACACCTGCAGTGTTGCTACACTATTCTATATGATAGTTACATTGTGGGAACACCAGCAGTGTTGCTACACTATTCTATATGATAGTTACATTGTGGGAACACCAGCAGTGTTGCTACACTATTCTATATGATAGTTACATTGTGGGAACACCAGTAGTGTTGCTACACTATTCTATATGATAGTTACATTGTGGGAACACCAGCAGTGTTACTACACTATTCTATATGATAGTTACATTGTGGGAACACCTGCAGTGTTGCTACACTATTCTATATGATAGTTACATTGTGGGAACACCAGCAGTGTTACTACACTATTCTATATGATAGTTACATTGTGGGAACACCAGCAGTGTTGCTACACTATTCTATATGATAGTTACATTGTGGCAACACCAGCAGTGTTGCTACACTATTCTATATGATAGTTACATTGTGGGAACACCAGCAGTGTTGCTACACTATTCTATATGATAGTTACATTGTGGGAACACCAGCAGTGTTGCTACACTATTCTATATGATAGTTACATTGTGGGAACACCAGCAGTGTTGCTACACTATTCTATATGATAGTTACATTGTGGGAACACCAGCAGTGTTGCTACACTATTCTATATGATAGTTACATTGTGGAACACCAGCAGTGTTGCTACACTATTCTATATGATAGTTACATTGTGGGAACACCAGCAGGGTTGCTACACTATTCTATATGATAGTTACATTGTGGGAACACCAGCAGTGTTGCTACACTATTCTATATGATAGTTACATTGTGGGAACACCAGCAGTGTTGCTACACTATTCTATATGATAGTTACATTGTGGGAACACCAGCAGTGTTGCTACACTATTCTATATGATAGTTACATTGTGGGAACACCAGCAGTGTTGCTACACTATTCTATATGATAGTTACATTGTGGGAACACCAGCAGTGTTGCTACACTATTCTATATGATAGTTACATTGTGGGAACACCAGCAGTGTTGCTACACTATTCTATATGATAGTTACATTGTGGGAACACCAGCAGTGTTGCTACACTATTCTATATGATAGTTACATTGTGGGAACACCAGCAGTGTTGCTACACTATTCTATATGATAGTTACATTGTGGGAACACCAGCAGTGTTGCTACACTATTCTATATGATAGTTACATTGTGGGAACACCAGCAGTGTTGCTACACTATTCTATATGATAGTTACATTGTGGGAACACCAGCAGTGTTGCTACACTATTCTATATGATAGTTACATTGTGGGAACACCAGCAGTGTTGCTACACTATTCTATATGATAGTTACATTGTGGGAACACCAGCAGTGTTGCTACACTATTCTATATGATAGTTACATTGTGGGAACACCAGCAGTGTTGCTACACTATTCTATATGATAGTTACATTGTGGGAACACCAGCAGTGTTGCTACACTATTCTATATGATAGTTACATTGTGGGAACACCAGCAGTGTTACTACACTATTCTATATGATAGTTACATTGTGGGAACACCAGCAGTGTTGCTACACTATTCTATATGATAGTTACATTGTGGGAACACCAGCAGTGTTGCTACACTATTCTATATGATAGTTACATTGTGGGAACACCAGCAGTGTTGCTACACTATTCTATATGATAGTTACATTGTGGGAACACCAGCAGTGTTGCTACACTATTCTATATGATAGTTACATTGTGGGAACACCAGCAGTGTTGCTACACTATTCTATATGATAGTTACATTGTGGGAACACCAGTAGTGTTGCTACACTATTCTATATGATAGTTACATTGTGGGAACACCAGCAGTGTTGCTACACTATTCTATATGATAGTTACATTGTGGGAACACCAGCAGTGTTGCTACACTATTCTATATGATAGTTACATTGTGGGAACACCAGCAGTGTTACTACACTATTCTATATGATAGTTACATTGTGGGAACACCAGCAGTGTTGCTACACTATTCTATATGATAGTTACATTGTGGGAACACCAGCAGTGTTGCTACACTATTCTATATGATAGTTACATTGTGGGAACACCAGCAGTGTTGGGAACACCAGCAGTGTTGCTACACTATTCTATATGATAGTTACATTGTGGGAACACCAGCAGTGTTGCTACACTATTCTATATGATAGTTACATTGTGGGAACACCAGCAGTGTTGCTACACTATTCTATATGATAGTTACATTGTGGGAACACCAGCAGTGTTGCTACACTATTCTATATGATAGTTACATTGTGGGAACACCAGCAGTGTTGCTACACTATTCTATATGATAGTTACATTGTGGGAACACCAGCAGTGTTGCTACACTATTCTATATGATAGTTACATTGTGGGAACACCAGCAGTGTTACTACACTATTCTATATGATAGTTACATTGTGGGAACACCAGCAGTGTTGCTACACTATTCTATATGATAGTTACATTGTGGGAACACCAGCAGTGTTGCTACACTATTCTATATGATAGTTACATTGTGGGAACACCAGTAGTGTTGCTGCACTATTCTATATAATAATTACATTGTGGGAACACCAGCAGTGTTGCTACACTATTCAGCCTGAGCTGGATGACTTCAATGATGTCAGCCTGAGCTTTGAGATTTCAGTATGTCGCCTTGAGCTCCAAGTCTTCACTAAGGCTATCAAAACTTTGCAACCAAGTTCCTGGAACCATTATGTACCTTTGTAATGTTGAGGTATAGTCCCTGGACCCATGTAACTCTGTAATGTTGAGTTGCAGTCTCTGGACCCATTATGTGCCTCTGTAATACTGAGGTATAGTCCATGGATCCATTATGTACCTCTAATGTTGAGGTACAGTTCCTGGACCCATGTGTACCCTGTAATGTTGAGGTACAGTCCCTGGACCCATTATGGTCCTCTGTAACATTTTGACTACCTCCCATAAGATGGGTATGGGAGAAAATTGGAGATACCTGGATAGGATTTCGGGGGTCAACGCCCCCTCGGCCCGGTCTGAGACCAGGCCATAATAATTAAGATATTAAACTAGGAGAGACTGCCGCATGTACATGAGAAAGCGACTGACCTTCCTGCTGAACTTTCTCTGACTACCTTGAATTTTCTAATTTGGTAACTTTCTCTCCCTTGTCCTTTCGACTGACCTTATTGCTGACCTTTCACTTACTGCCAGCGCTTAATGTGTCGTCTGAATACCATACGAGGCAGTTTAAATGCTGGAATAAGACACACCTTCCTAATAACACAAAGATTAGGGAAAACAAAACACTGTCGTAAGTTACAAACACACTGTCGTAGGTTACAAATAAACTGTCGTAAGTTACACACTGTCGTAAGTTACACACTGTCGTAAGTTACAAACACACTGTCGTAAGTTACAAACACACTGTCGTAGGTTACAAATAAACTGTCGTAAGTTACACACTGTCGTAAGTTACACACTGTCGTAAGTTACAAACACACTGTCGTAAGTTACAAACACACTGTCGTAAGTTACAAACACTGTCGTAAGTTACACACTGTCGTAAGTTACAAACACTGTCGTAAGTTACAAACACACTGTCGTAACTTACAAACACTGTCGTAAGTTACAAACACTGTCGTAAGTTACAAACACACTGTCGTAAGTTACAAACACACTGTCGTAAGTTACAAACACACTGTCGTAAGTTACAAACACTGTCGTAAGTTACAAACACACTGTCGTAAGTTACAAACACACTGTCATAAGTTACAAACACACTGTCGTAAGTTACAAACACACTGTCATAAGTTACAAACACACTGTCGTAAGTTACAAACACACTGTCGTAAGTTACAAACACACTGTCGTAAGTTACAAACACTGTCGTAAGTTACAAACACACTGTCGTAAGTTACAAACACACTGTCGTAAGTTACAAACACACTGTCGTAAGTTACAAACACACTGTCGTAAGTTACAAACACACTGTCGTAAGTTACAAACACTGTCGTAAGTTACAAACACACTGTCGTAAGTTACAAACACACTGTCGTAAGTTACAAACACACTGTCGTAAGTTACAAACACTGTCGTAAGTTACAAACACTGTCGTAAGTTACAAACACACTGTCGTAAGTTACACACTGTCGTAAGTTACAAACACTGTCGTAAGTTACAAACACACTGTCGTAAGTTACACACTGTCGTAAGTTACAAACACACTGTCGTAAGTTACAAACACTGTCGTAAGTTACAAACACACTGTCGTAAGTTACGACCAATACAGTCAGTGTGTTGTTACTTGCTCTGTTTTTCTTAGTAATGTTTCGCACAGAGAGAAACGTTGCCTCAAGGGTTTCCTTGCATCATATTTCTTAGTGATCATGACGAGGAAGATGTTTGTGTCTCATTGTGTTACTGTGTCTCATTGTGTTACTGTGTCTCACTGTGTTACTGTCTCTCATTGTGTTACTGTCTCTCATTGTGTTACTGTCTCTCATTGTGTTACTGTCTCTCATTGTGTTACTGTCTCTCATTGTGTTACTGTGTCTCACTGTGTTACTGTGTCTCACTGTGTTACAGTGTATCATTGTGTTTGTTACTGTGTCTCATTGTGTTACTGTGTCTCATTGTGTTACTGTGTCTCATTGTGTTACTGTGTCTCATTGTGTTACTGTGTCTCATTGTGTTTGTTACTGTGTCTCATTGTGTTACTGTGTCTCATTGTGTTACTGTGTCTCATTGTGTTTGTTACTGTGGCTCATTGTGTTTGTTACTGTGTCTCATTGTGTTACTGTGTCTCATTGTGTTACTGTGTCTCATTGTGTTACTGTGTCTCATTGTGTTACTGTGTCTCATTGTGTTACTGTGTCTCATTGTGTTACTGTGTCTCATTGTGTTACTGTGTCTCATTGTGTTTGTTACTGTGGCTCATTGTGTTTGTTACTGTGTCTCATTGTGTTACTGTGTCTCATTGTGTTACTGTGTCTCATTGTGTTACTGTGTCTCATTGTGTTTGTTACTGTGTCTCATTGTGTTACTGTGTCTCATTGTGTTACTGTGTCTCATTGTGTTACTGTGTCTCATTGTGTTACTGTGTCTCATTGTGTTACTGTGTCTCATTGTGTTTGTTACTGTGTCTCATTGTGTTTGTTACTGTGTCTCATTGTGTTACTGTGTCTCATTGTGTTACTGTGTCTCACTGTGTTACTGTGTCTCATTGTGTTACTGTCTCATTGTGTTACTGTGTCTCATTGTGTTACTGTCTCATTGTGTTACTGTGTCTCATTGTGTTACTGTGTCTCACTGTGTTACTGTGTCTCATTGTGTTACTGTGTCTCATTGTGTTACTGTGTCTCATTGTGTTACTGTGTCTCATTGTGTTACTGTCTCATTGTGTTACTGTGTCTCATTGTGTTACTGTGTCTCATTGTGTTACTGTGTCTCATTGTGTTTGTTACTGTGTCTCATTGTGTTTGTTACTGTGTCTCATTGTGTTACTGTGTCTCATTGTGTTACTGTGTCTCATTGTGTTACTGTGTCTCATTGTGTTTGTTACTGTGTCTCATTGTGTTACTGTGTCTCATTGTGTTACTGTGTCTCATTGTGTTTGTTACTGTGTCTCATTGTGTTTGTTACTGTGTCTCATTGTGTTACTGTGTCTCATTGTGTTACTGTGTCTCACTGTGTTACTGTGTCTCATTGTGTTACTGTCTCATTGTGTTACTGTGTCTCATTGTGTTACTGTGTCTCATTGTGTTTGTTACTGTGTCTCATTGTGTTTGTTACTGTGTCTCATTGTGTTACTGTGTCTCATTGTGTTACTGTGTCTCATTGTGTTACTGTGTCTCATTGTGTTTGTTACTGTGTCTCATTGTGTTACTGTGTCTCATTGTGTTACTGTGTCTCATTGTGTTACTGTGTCTCATTGTGTTACTGTGTCTCATTGTGTTACTGTGTCTCATTGTGTTTGTTACTGTGTCTCATTGTGTTTGTTACTGTGTCTCATTGTGTTACTGTGTCTCATTGTGTTACTGTGTCTCACTGTGTTACTGTGTCTCATTGTGTTACTGTCTCATTGTGTTACTGTGTCTCATTGTGTTACTGTCTCATTGTGTTACTGTGTCTCATTGTGTTACTGTGTCTCACTGTGTTACTGTGTCTCATTGTGTTACTGTGTCTCATTGTGTTACTGTGTCTCATTGTGTTACTGTGTCTCATTGTGTTACTGTGTCTCATTGTGTTACTGTGTCTCATTGTGTTACTGTGTCTCATTGTGTTACTGTGTCTCATTGTGTTACTGTGTCTCATTGTGTTACTGTGTCTCATTCTCTCTTTCATTCCATTTTCTTTATATTTTTCTCTATAACTCACTCACAGGGATGTTAGGAAGTATTTCTTCAGCCACAGAGTTGTCAGGAAGTGGAACAATCTGGAGAGTGATGTAGTGGATGCAGGATCCATACATAGCTTTAAGAAGAGGTACGATGAAGCTCATGGAGCAGAGAGAGTGGACCTAGTAGCACTAGGTGATGAGGGTGCCAGGAGCTGTGCCTCGACCCCTGTAACTAAATACAGATGGATACAAACATCATCCTCTCCTGGTCTATTTCCTTCTCTCCTTCTGTCATTAACTCCCTTGTATCTTCCAAGTCTTCTTTATTGCCATGTATCTTCCAGTTACCTTAATTCTCACTGACATTTACGTCTTTCTTCTTATTGTATCCTCTTGTGTGCTCTCTCTCTCTCTCTCTTCTTTCACTTTCTTTCTCTTTCTTTCTCTCATTTCCTTCTTCCTGTTCTTTTTCAACTTCTTGGTCTCCTCTTCCCCTCACCCAGGTCTGAGGGTAAGACGTGAGTCTTCCCCTCAACCAGGTCTGAGGGGAAGACGTGAGTCTTCCCCTCACCCAGGTCTGAGGGTAAGACGTGAGTCTTCCCCTCACCCAGGTCTGAGGGGAAGACGTGAATCTTCCCCTCACCCAGGTCTGAGGGTAAGACATGAGTCTTCCCCTCACCCAGGTCTGAGGGTAAGACGTGAGTCTTCCCCTCACCCAGGTCTGAGGGTAAGACGTGAGTCTTCCCCTCACCCAGGTCTGAGGGTAAGACGTGAGTCTTCCCCTCACCCAGGTCTGAGGGTAAGACGTGAGTCTTCCCCTCACCCAGGTCTGAGGGTAAGACGTGAGTCTTCCCCTCACCCAGGTCTGAGGGTAAGACGTGAGTCTTCCCCTCACCCAGGTCTGAGGGTAAGACGTGAGTCTTCCCCTCACCCAGGTCTGAGGGTAAGACATGAGTCTTCCCCTCACCCAGGTCTGAGGGTAAGACGTGAGTCTTCCCCTCACCCAGGTCTGAGGGTAAGACGTGAGTCTTCCTCTCACCCAGGTCTGAGGGTAAGACGTGAGTCTTCCCCTCACCCAGGTCTGAGGGTAAGACGTGAGTCTTCCTCTCACCCAGGTCTGAGGGTAAGACGTGAGTCTTCCTCTCACCCAGGTCTGAGGGTAAGACGTGAGTCTTCCCCTCACCCAGGTCTGAGGGTAAGACGTGAGTCTTCCCCTCAACCAGGTCTGAGGGTAAGACGTGAGTCTTCCCCTCACCCAGGTCTGAGAGGAAGACGTGAGTCTTCCCCTCACCCAGGTCTGAGAGGAAGACATGAGTCTTCCCCTCACCCAGGTCTGAGGGGAAGACATGAGTCTTCCCCTCACCCAGGTCTGAGAGGAAGACATGAGTCTTCCCCTCACCCAGGTCTGAGAGGAAGACGTGAGTCTTCCCCTCACCCAGGTCTGAGAGGAAGACGTGAGTCTTCCCCTCACCCAGGTCTGAGGGGAAGACATGAGTCTTCCCCTCACCCAGGTCTGAGAGGAAGACATGAGTCTTCCCCTCACCCAGGTCTGAGAGGAAGACGTGAGTCTTCCCCTCACCCAGGTCTGAGAGGAAGACGTGAGTCTTCCCCTCACCCAGGTCTGAGGGGAAGACGTGAGTCTTCCCCTCACCCAGGTCTGAGGGGAAGACGTGAGAGAGCCGCAGATCTGGCCAGGCTGTTGTCTCCTGCATATTTAGTAAGGTGAAGTAGACTCCTGGATCCTTACACCACCACCATGGCTGATAGTACACCATCTCTACCGTGGTGAAAGTTAACTGATGGCTGATAGTACACCATCTCTACCATGGTGAAAGTTAACTGATGGCTGATAGTACACCATCTCTACCATGGTGAAAGTTAACTGATGGCTGATAGTACACCATCTCTACCATGGTGAAAGTTAACTGATGGCTGATAGTACACCATCTCTACCATGGTGAAAGTTAACTGATGGCTGATAGTACACCATCTCTACCATGGTGAAAGTTAACTGATGGCTGATAGTACACCATCTCTACCATGGTGAAAGTTAACTGATGGCTGATAGTACACCATCTCTACCATGGTGAAAGTTAACTGATGGCTGATAGTACACCATCTCTACCGTGGTGAAAGTTAACTGATGGCTGATAGTACACCATCTCTACCATGGTGAAAGTTAACTGATGGCTGATAGTACACCATCTCTACCATGGTGAAAGTTAACTGATGGCTGATAGTACACCATCTCTACCATGGTGAAAGTTAACTGATGGCTGATAGTACACCATCTCTACCATGGTGAAAGTTAACTGATGGCTGATAGTACACCATCTCTACCATGGTGAAAGTTAACTGATGGCTGATAGTACACCATCTCTACCGTGGTGAAAGTTAACTGATGGCTGATAGTACACCATCTCTACCATGGTGAAAGCTAACTGATGGCTGATAGTGCATTATCTCTACCATGGTGAAAGTTAACTGATGGCTGATAGTACACCATCTCTACCATGGTGAAAGCTAACTGATGGCTGATAGTACACTATCTCTACCATGGTGAAAGCTAACTGATGGCTGATAGTGCACTATCTCTACCATGGTGAAAGTTAACTGATGGCTGATAGTGCACTATCTCTACCATGGTGAAAGCTAACTGATGGCTGATAGTACACTATCTCTACCATGGTGAAAGCTAACTGATGGCTGATAGTGCACTATCTCTACCATGGTGAAAGCTAACTGATGGCTGATAGTGCACTATCTCTATACCATGGTGAAAGCTAACTGATGGCTGATAGTGCACTATCTCTATACCATGGTGAAAGCTAACTGATGGGTGATAGTACACCATCTCTACCATGGTGAAAGTTAACTGATGGCTGATAGTACACCATCTCTATCATGGTGAAAGCTAACTGATGGCTGATAGTGCACTATCTCTATACCATGGTGAAAGCTAACTGATGGCTGATAGTGCACTATCTCTATACCATGGTGAAAGCTAACTGATGGGTGATAGTACACTATCTCTATCATGGTGAAAGCTAACTGATGGCTGATAGTACACCATCTCTATCATGGTGAAAGCTAACTGATGGCTGATAGTGCACTATCTCTACCATAGTGAAAGCTAACTGATGGCTGATAGTGCACTATCTCTACCATGGTGAAAGCTAACTGATGGCTGATAGTGCACTATCTCTACCATAGTGAAAGCTAACTGATGGCTGATAGTGCACTATCTCTACCATAGTGAAAGCTAACTGATGGCTGATAGTGCACTATCTCTACCATAGTGAAAGCTAACTGATGGCTGATAGTACACCATCTCTACCATGGTAAAAGCTAGCTCTTTCTCTAATTTATACATGGTAGTCCATAGCCCTTAATCTAGACAGTAGTTCTCTCTCTCTCTCTCTCTCTCTCTCTCTCTCTCTCTCTCTCTCTCTCTCTCTCTCTCTCTCTCTCTCTCTCTCTCTTAAATACGTGATAACCCTTAGCCTAGACAGAAGTAAATGGCCCGCCTCAGTGTGGACTCCCAAGTCCTCAGCTCTTTCCCATGTACTCGCATGTACTCATACGTACTCCCATGTATTTCCATGTACTCCCGTGTACTCCCATGTACTCCTATGTACTCGCATGTACTCCGGTGTTCTCCGTGTACTCCAGTGTTCTCCGTGTACTCCAGTGTTCTCCCGTGTACTCCAGTGTTCTCCCGTGTACTCCAGTGTTCTCCCGTGTACTCCAGTGTTCTCCCGTGTACTCCAGTGTTCTCCCGTGTACTCCAGTGTTCTCCTGTGTACTCCAGTGTTCTCCCGTGTACTCCAGTGTTCTCCCGTGTACTCCAGTGTTCTCCCGTGTACTCCAGTGTTCCCCCGTGTACTCCAGTGTTCTCCCGTGTACTCCAGTGTTCTCCCGTGTACTCATATTCACCATCCTCCCTCTCTTCTTCCATACCTCCCTCTCATTCCTCTTCCCTCCCTCTTTCTTACCCTGTCTTCCCCTCTCTCTGTTTTCCCACCCCTTTCCAAATTTCTAATCATGGGAGGGGACAGGATACGAGGGGAAGAGGCATAGAGTTCTTAGAGAGGGGAAAGCATGCCTGTTAGAAAGGGATAAACGTGCCTTTTAGAGAGGGGTAAGTGTGCTTTTAGAGAGGGGTAAGT
>NC_091390.1:2712935-2720435 GCF_038502225.1 Cherax quadricarinatus
AGGGGGAGAAGAATGAGAGATGGAATGAGAATAGAATGGTAGGGGGGAGAAGAATGAGAGATGGAATAAGAATAGAATGGTAGGGGGAGAAGAATGAGAGATGGAATGAGAATAGAATGGTAGGGGGGAGAAGAATGAGAGATGGAATAAGAATAGAATGGTAGGGGGAGAAGAATGAGAGATGGAATGAGAATAGAATGGTAGGGGGAGAAGAATGAGAGATGGAATGAGAATAGAATGGTAGGGGGAGAAGAATGAGAGATGGAATGAGAATAGAATGGTAGGGAGAGAAGAATGAGAGATGGAATAAGAATAGAATGGTAGGGGGAGAAGAATGAGAGATGGAATGAGAATAGAATGGTAGGGGGGAGAAGAATGAGAGATGGAATAAGAATAGAATGGTAGGGGGAGAAGAATGAGAGATGGAATGAGAATAGAATGGTAGGGAGAGAAGAATGAGAGATGGAATAAGAATAGAATGGTAGGGGGAGAAGAATGAGAGATGGAATGAGAATAGAATGGTAGGGGGGAGAAGAATGAGAGATGGAATAAGAATAGAATGGTAGGGGGAGAAGAATGAGAGATGGAATGAGAATAGAATGGTAGGGGGGAGAAGAATGAGAGATGGAATAAGAATAGAATGGTAGGGGGAGAAGAATGAGAGATGGAATGAGAATAGAATGGTAGGGGGGAGAAGAATGAGAGATGGAATAAGAATAGAATGGTAGGGGGAGAAGAATGAGAGATGGAATGAGAATAGAATGGTAGGGGGGAGAAGAATGAGAGATGGAATAAGAATAGAATGGTAGGGGGGAGAAGAATGAGAGATGGAATGAGAATAGAATGGTAGGGGGAGAAGAATGAGAGATGGAATAAGAATAGAATGGTAGGGGGGAGAAGAATGAGAGATGGAATGAGAATAGAATGGTAGGGGGGAGAAGAATGAGAGATGGAATAAGAATAAAATGGTAGGGGGAGAAGAATGAGAGATGGAATAAGAATAGAATGGTAGGGGGGAGAAGAATGAGAGATGGAATAAGAATAGAATGGTAGGGGGGAGAAGAATGAGAGATGGAAAGAGAATAGGAGGCAGCAGGAGAATAAATGATGAAGGGTAACGAGGAGGAGGAGGAAGGAAAAAAGAAGAGGAAGAGAAGGAAGGAGGAGAAGGAGGAGGAGGAGGAGAAGGAGGAGGAAGAGAAGGAGGAGGAGGAGGAGGAGGAGGAGGAGGAGGAGTAGGAGGAGGAGGAGGAGGAGGAGGAGAGGGGTTGATGGCAACACTGAAGTAGGAGGAGGAGAGGGGTTGATGGCAACACTGAAGTAGGAGGAGGAGAGGGGTTGATGGCAACACTGAAGTAGGAGGAGGAGAGGGGTTGATGGCAACACTGAAGTAGGAGGAGGAGAGGGGTTGATGGCAACACTGAAGGAGGAGGAGGAGAGGGGTTGATGGCAACACTGAAGTAGGAGGAGGAGAGGGGTTGATGGCAACACTGAAGTAGGAGGAGGAGAGGGGTTGATGGCAACACTGAAGTAGGAGGAGGAGAGGGGTTGATGGCAACACTGAAGTAGGAGGAGGAGAGGGGTTGATGGCAACACTGAAGGAGGAGGAGGAGAGGGGTTGATGGCAACACTGAAGTAGGAGGAGGAGAGGGGTTGATGGCAACACTGAAGTAGGAGGAGGAGAGGGGTTGATGGCAACACTGAAGTAGGAGGAGGAGAGGGGTTGATGGCAACACTGAAGGAGGAGGAGGAGGAGAGGGGTTGATGGCAACACTGAAGGAGGAGGAGGAGAGGGGTTGATGGCAACACTGAAGGAGGAGGAGAGGGGTTGATGGCAACACTGAAGTAGGAGGAGGAGAGGGGTTGATGGCAACACTGAAGTAGGAGGAGGAGAGGGGTTGATGGCAACACTGAAGTAGGAGGAGGAGAGGGGTTGATGGCAACACTGAAGTAGGAGGAGGAGAGGGGTTGATGGCAACACTGAAGGAGGAGGAGGAGAGGGGTTGATGGCAACACTGAAGTAGGAGGAGGAGAGGGGTTGATGGCAACACTGAAGTAGGAGGAGGAGAGGGGTTGATGGCAACACTGAAGTAGGAGGAGGAGAGGGGTTGATGGCAACACTGAAGTAGGAGGAGGAGAGGGGTTGATGGCAACACTGAAGGAGGAGGAGGAGAGGGGTTGATGGCAACACTGAAGTAGGAGGAGGAGAGGGGTTGATGGCAACACTGAAGTAGGAGGAGGAGAGGGGTTGATGGCAACACTGAAGTAGGAGGAGGAGAGGGGTTGATGGCAACACTGAAGTAGGAGGAGGAGAGGGGTTGATGGCAACACTGAAGTAGGAGGAGGAGAGGGGTTGATGGCAACACTGAAGGAGGAGGAGGAGAGGGGTTGATGGCAACACTGAAGTAGGAGGAGGAGAGGGGTTGATGGCAACACTGAAGGAGGAGGAGGAGAGGGGTTGATGGCAACACTGAAGTAGGAGGAGGAGAGGGGTTGATGGCAACACTGAAGTAGGAGGAGGAGAGGGGTTGATGGCAACACTGAAGGAGGAGGAGGAGAGGGGTTGATGGCAACACTGAAGGAGGAGGAGGAGAGGGGTTGATGGCAACACTGAAGGAGGAGGAGGAGAGGGGTTGATGGCAACACTGAAGTAGGAGGAGGAGAGGGGTTGATGGCAACACTGAAGGAGGAGGAGGAGAGGGGTTGATGGCAACACTGAAGTAGGAGGAGGAGAGGGGTTGATGGCAACACTGAAGGAGGAGGAGGAGAGGGGTTGATGGCAACACTGAAGTAGGAGGAGGAGAGGGGTTGATGGCAACACTGAAGGAGGAGGAGGAGAGGGGTTGATGGCAACACTGAAGGAGGAGGAGGAGGAGAGGGGTTGATGGCAACACTGAAGTAGGAGGAGGAGAGGGGTTGATGGCAACACTGAAGGAGGAGGAGGAGAGGGGTTGATGGCAACACTGAAGTAGGAGGAGGAGAGGGGTTGATGGCAACACTGAAGGAGGAGGAGGAGAGGGGTTGATGGCAACACTGAAGTAGGAGGAGGAGAGGGGTTGATGGCAACACTGAAGGAGGAGGAGGAGGAGAGGGGTTGATGGCAACACTGAAGGAGGAGGAGGAGAGGGGTTGATGGCAACACTGAAGGAGGAGGAGAGGGGTTGATGGCAACACTGAAGGAGGAGGAGAGGGGTTGATGGCAACACTGAAGGAGGAGGAGAGGGGTTGATGGCAACACTGGGTAACCAGACTCATTCATCTCCATGAGTCATCAGCATCCTGCATCTTCATCTCTGTTTTCCCCAGCATCACACCATCAATACCAGTTGTTGTAGGTAGTGGTGGTGGTGGTAGGTGAGGTGGTAGCAGTTGTGGTGGTCCGGGTAGTTGTGGTCCTGGTAGTTGTGGTGGTCCTGGTAGTTGTGGTGGTCCTGGTAGTTGTGGTGGTCCTGGTAGTTGTGGTGGTCCTGGTAGTTGTGGTGGTCCTGGTAGTTGTGGTGGTACTGGTAGTTGTGGTGGTCCTGGTAGTGGTGGCCCTGGTAGTTGTGGTGGTACTGGTAGTTGTGGTGGTCCTGGTAGTGGTGGCCCTGGTAGTTGTGGTGGTACTGGTAGTTGTGGTGGTCCTGGTAGTTGTGGTGGTCCTGGTAGTTGTGGTGGTCCTGGTAGTTGTGGTGGTCCTGGTAGTTGTGGTGGTCCTGGTAGTTGTGGTGGTCCTGGTAGTTGTGGTGGTACTGGTAGTTGTGGTGGTCCTGGTAGTTGTGGTGGTACTGGTAGTTGTGGTGGTACTGGTAGTTGTGGTGGTACTGGTAGTTGTGGTGGTACTGGTAGTTGTGGTGGTACTGGTAGTTGTGGTGGTACTGGTAGTTGTGGTGGTACTGGTAGTTGTGGTGGTACTGGTAGTTGTGGTGGTCCTGGTAGTTGTGGTGGTCCTGGTAGTTGTGGTGGTCCTGGTAGTTGTGGTGGTCCTGGTAGTTGTGGTGGTCCTGGTAGTTGTGGTGGTACTGGTAGTTGTGGTGGTCCTGGTAGTTGTGGTGGTACTGGTAGTTGTGGTGGTCCTGGTAGTTGTGGTGGTCCTGGTAGTTGTGGTGGTCCTGGTAGTTGTGGTGGTCCTGGTAGTTGTGGTGGTCCTGGTAGTTGTGGTGGTCCTGGTAGTTGTGGTGGTCCTGGTAGTTGTGGTGGTCCTGGTAGTTGTGGTGGTACTGGTAGTTGTGGTGGTCCTGGTAGTGGTGGCCCTGGTAGTTGTGGTGGTACTGGTAGTTGTGGTGGTCCTGGTAGTGGTGGCCCTGGTAGTTGTGGTGGTACTGGTAGTTGTGGTGGTCCTGGTAGTTGTGGTGGTCCTGGTAGTTGTGGTGGTCCTGGTAGTTGTGGTGGTCCTGGTTGTTGTGGTGGTACTGGTAGTTGTGGTGGTCCTGGTAGTGGTGGCCCTGGTAGTTGTGGTGGTCCTGGTAGTTGTGGTGGTCCTGGTAGTTGTGGTGGTCCTGGTAGTTGTGGTGGTCCTGGTAGTTGTGGTGGTCCTGGTAGTTGTGGTGGTCCTGGTAGTTGTGGTGGTCCTGGTAGTTGTGGTGATCCTGGTAGTTGTGGTGGTCCTGGTAGTTCTGGTGGTACTGGTAGTTGTGGTGATCCTGGTAGTTGTGGTGGTCCTGGTAGTTGTGGTGATCCTGGTAGTTGTGGTCCTGGTAGTTCTGGTGGTACTGGTAGTTGTGGTGATCCTGGTAGTTGTGGTCCTGGTAGTTGTGGTGATCCTGGTAGTTGTGGTGGTCCTGGTAGTTGTGGTGGTCCTGGTAGTTGTGGTCCTGGTAGTTGTGGTGGTCCTGGTAGTTGTGGTGATCCTGGTAGTTGTGGTAGTTGTGGTGGTCCTGGTAGTTGTGGTGGTCCTGGTAGTTGTGGTGGTCCTGGTAGTTGTGGTGGTCCTGGTAGTGGTGATCCTGGTAGTTGTGGTGATCCTGGTAGTTGTGGTGGTCCTGGTAGTTGTAGTGGTACTGGTAGTTGTGGTGGTCCTGGTAGTTGTGGTGGTCCTGGTAGTTGTGGTGGTACTGGTAGTTGTGGCGGTACCTGTACTGGTGGTGGTACTGGTAGTTACGGTGGTACTGGTAGTTGCGGTGGTACTGGTAGTTGTGGTGGTCCTGGTAGTTGTGGTGGTACTGGTAGTTGTGGTGGTCCTGGTAGTGGTGGCCCTGGTAGTTGTGGTGGTACTGGTAGTTGTGGTGGTCCTGGTAGTTGTGGTGGTCCTGGTAGTTGTGGTGGTCCTGGTAGTTGTGGTGGTCCTGGTAGTTGTGGTGGTCCTGGTAGTTGTGGTGGCCCTGGTAGTTGTGGTGGTCCTGGTAGTTGTGGTACTGGTAGTTGTGGTGGTCCTGGTAGTTGTGGTCGGTTTGGTAGTTGTGGTCGTACTGGTAGTTGTGGTGGTCCTGGTAATTGTGGTGGTCCTGGTTACCTGTAGTGGCCCCTGGAAGGTTACATCATCATCCCCCAGGGGCCCGGTCCTAGACCAATCCTTCTGGTTACTCTCTTATCATTCAGGCTGTTGGTGACCACCGACTGTAGCACAACGTATACACCACAGCCCGGTTTATCATAAACTGATTTGAGAACTTATCAGATTCCCTGAAGGGAGGGTGTTGAAGAGTCTTGGTCCCTTAACATTTACTAATCTCTTAATTTCTGTACTAATCGTTCCCTTGCTTCCATCCTGTACCATCTTGTACCATCTTGTACCATCTTGTACCATCTACCAAGCTTGTGTTTGTATCTAGTGATTTCAGTGGGCAAAGCTTGAACTAATCCCTCCAATATCTTCCAGGGATAGATTATGATGTACCTTTGTCGCCAACGTTCTAAGGAGTACCATTCTGAGAACTTCAAGCATTCTCAGTAATTTAGGGACATTACTAAGTTCATACAAGCAGTAAAGGTCCTCTGAACATTCCTCAGTTCTGCAATTTCACCTTTCAGGGAGTCCTTAGTATACATGTATACTCCAGCCAAGAGACAATGAGTGAAATGTAGAGTATACCTTCGAAGAGTGTCGAGAGTTTCACCACTCTCGGAGCCCGGCCATGGGCCAGGCTCGTCAATAAAACAAATCATGGAAAATCTTATACTGAAAGTTCTAGTTATTCACTTATCGTTACAGTTTTGTTCTTTGAGATTAATCATAATGATGGTAAATAACAGGAAATATACAAGTCTGACACATATACAATACTGATATATTCTGAAACGTATCGCCTGCACAGCAGGCTTTTTCAGTGGAATGCAGCTGTGGCTAAATGTAGAGATAGCAGAGGCTGTGGTGATGAAAAAATATAATCAGTCCCTCAGCCTTGAGAAATGTTCAGCTGTACAATCTTGAGGGACTGATCACCTCAGTGCTGCTTGTACAAAGCTTCTGTCTCCATATATTCCACCGATGTATACGACTGAAGGAGCCAAATGTGTAAGCGAATCATTTCAGAAATAAAGATACCTGTCTCACGAAATCGTAATAACACGATTGCAAACAAACCATACCACGGGCGGGATTGAACCCGCGACGGTCTGGAGTTTTGAGACTCTGTGACCGCGGGTTCAATCCCGCCCGTGTTTTACATATTTTCTTACTTTGTTTCTCCCAGGTCTCTCACACTAGACTTACACTCTATTGGGAGACTTGATTTTCTCTCTTGTTTATATTTCGAACATCCAGTAACTTGCATATGTGAGAGAGGAGCTGACGAAGACGTTTCGGTCTGACTTGGGCCATTTACGAGACGGTGTGTGACTTGAAAATGGTCAGAGTCGGGGCGAAACGTCGTAATAATCTTCTCTCTCCTATGTGTGGGTAATGGTGATAAGGGTGGTGGTGGTAATGTCTCTCTCTCTCTCTCTCTCTCTCTCTCTCTCTCTCTCTCTCTCTCTCTCTCTCTTTCCCTCACCCTGATGCTTCCAGTACGATGGTGCCATAACCTCCATCAACATCAATCCCTCCCCTTCCTCTGCCATCATTTCTACTGCCATCAGTGCAACCGACATCAGTTTCACTGCCATCAGTGTCACCGACATCAGTTTTACTGCCATCAGTGCCACTGACGATTCCACATTAACCACTACCACCACTAACAACCACTATCACCACTTACACTACCACCACTACAACTACCACTTATGGAAGTGGATCCATTCAATGGATAGTAGTGGCGGTATAATATATATATATATATATATATATATATATATATATATATATATATAATCTGGCTGAAGGAGACTCGAACCTACGAACCTTAGAACAAGGTACGCAGTGCTATACCAATCTACCCACACTGGACAATATCTTGGCGTCCAGCTTGCGCTACACGTTGATCCAAGGCAGCCAGCTTCCAGGGAGAAGACTTACAGCTTTTCATCTCATCCCCTGCATGCATCAGCCTTACTAGAGAATTTTAACAATACAAGGAATTCGCAAGAGCTGGCTGCCTTGGATCAACGTGTAGCGCAAGCTGGACGCCAAGGTATTGTCCAGTG
>NC_091390.1:2725435-2772935 GCF_038502225.1 Cherax quadricarinatus
ACACACACCCAGACACAACACACACACCCAGACACACACCACACACACCCAAACATGCACAACACACACACAACACACACACCCAGACACACAACACGCACACCCAGACACACAACAGATACAACCAGACACACAACAGACAAGAAACGCCCACCACGCCCATCTAACAGTCTTATAGATAACACTCAGATGCCCTTGTCAGCCTCGGACGTGTAAACATGGCCAGAGTTATGATAATTACGGTAATGAGGACATAGCGTGTAGGCTCCTGAGAATGAGGAAAAGGTGGACAGAATCAGCTCATTAACCAGGTAATTATAACATTTATGAGGAAAGTTAATGAGGGAGTGGAGGAGTGGAGAGATGGAGTGCAAGTGGAGTGGCAGTTAGACATGGGAGATGCTAGATGATGGAGTATCTCACCCTAAGTGGATTACTTCTATCACCTGTAATTAAGATAATTAGCAAGAATATGAATTATTATTATTATTACTTATATAATCATCTGGAAGGGGCAAATCCGCCAAGCTCTTGAGGATTGGGAGTTAATCGGATTTGATCCGAGGAACAAGAAGAGTAGCTTATATATATATATATATATATATATATATATATATATATATATATATATATATATATATATATATATATATATATATATATATATATATATATATATATATTTATATATATATATATATATATATATATATATATATATATATATATATATATATATATAACATTGCGGCTAGCCGGGGATTGAACTCGCGCTACTTTCGCCCGCTCTTGTCTACTGGACCATAGATTGCTACAGACATCATTGCAGCTATTGCAATAAGCTTGCTTTGATGATGCAAGGAGATACAAAGGTGTGACAACCTCGGAACTAATTCCTGTTCTAGTCCTGTCTGATACACAAGCCCTCACAAGCAGTCCACACATGTTTGTGTTAGTATTAATATACAGAGTGTGTCTGAGGGCCTGTATATCTGATAGAAGAAGAGAGCTACGTGATTGTAGCAATGTTTAATTTAGTAGGTAAGACGGTCGTGAATTTCGATTTGCTTCCAACGAGGCGGGTCAAAGATGCGCGGGTTCGATCCCCGGCTAGCCGCAATTTGTTATTGACAAACGGGTGGAATTATTAGCAAACATTATCTCTTAGACCTCGCTAGGATTCCAACCTGCAAATTCGACGTTAGAATAAATAGTACTTTATCCAAACAGCCAGACTCCGTGTGTGTGTGTGTGTGTGTGTGTGTGTGTGTGTGTGTGTGTGTGTGTGAGTGTGTTGTGTGTGTGTTGTGTGTGTGTGTTGTGTGTGTGTTGTGTGTGTGTTGTGTGTGTGTGTTGTGAGTGTGTTGTGTGTGTGTTGTGTGTGTGTGTTGTGAGTGTGTTGTGTGTGTGTTGTGTGTGTGTGTGTGTGTGTGTGAGTGTGTGTGTGTGCGTGTGTGTGTGTGTGTATATTTATATATATATATATATGTGTGTTTGTATGTGTGTGTGCGTGTACATGTATGTGTGCGTATATATGTGTGTGTATATGTGTATGTGTGTGTGTGTGTGTGTGTGTGTGTGTGTGTGTGTGTGTAGTGTGTGTGTGTGTGTTGTGTGTACTCACCTAGTTGTGCTAGCCTAGTTGAGGTTACAGGGGTCGAGTCCGAGCTCCTGGCCCCGCCTCTTCACTGGTCGCTACTAGGTCACTCTCCCTGAACCGTGAGCTTTATCATACCTCTGCTTAAAGCTATGTATGGATCCTACTCCACTACATCGCTTCCCAAACTATTCCACTTCCTGACTACTCTGTGGCTGAAGAAATACTTCCTAACATCCCTGTGACTCATCTGTGTCTTCAACTTCCAACTGTGTCCCCTTCTTACTGTGTCCAATCTCTGGAACATCCTGTCTTTGTCCACCTTGTCAATTCCTTTCAGTATTTTGTATGTCGTTATCATGTCCCCCCTATCTCTCCTGTCCTCCAGTGTCGTCAGGTTGATTTCCCTTAACCTCTCCTCGTAGGACATACCTCTTAGCTCTGGGACTAGTCTTGTTGCAAACCTTTGCACTTTGTCTAGTTTCTTTACTTGCTTGGCTAGGTGTGGGTTCCAAACTGGCGCTGCATACTCCAATATGGTCCTAACGTAAGAACATAAGAAAGAAGGAACACTGCAACAGGTCTACTGACCCATGCGGAGCAGGTCCATGTCCCCCCCCCGGATTAGACCAATGAATTTCCCCGGATTAGCCCAATGACCCACCCAGTCTGATCATCTCCACTCAAGGATGGAGCACTGCACCAGACCCAGCAGCACAAGCTAGTCAGGTCCAACTCACACCCACCCACACCCTCTCATGTATTTATCTAACCTATTTTTAAAACTACACAACGTTTTAGCCTGAATAACTGTACTCGGGAGTTTGTAGTACACGGTGTACAGGGTCCTGAACGATTCCTTATTAAGATGTCGGAATGCTGTTCTGAGGTTTGCTAGGCGCCCATATGCTGCAGCAGTTATTTGGTTGATGTGCGCTTCAGGAGATGTGCCTGGTGTTATACTCACCCCAAGATCTTTTTCCTTGAGTGAGGTTTGTAGTCTCTGGCCCCCTAGACTGTACTCCGTCTGCGGTCTTCTTTGACCTTCCCCAATCTTCATGATTTTGCACTTGGTGGGGTTGAACTCCAGGAGCCAATTGCTGGACCAGGTCTGCAGCCTGTCCAGATCCCTTTGTAGTTCTGCCTGGTCTTCGATCGAATGAGTTCTTCTCGTCAACTTCACGTCATCTGCAAACAGGGACACCTCAGAGTCTATTCCTTCCGTCATGTCGTTCACAAATACCAGAAACAGCACTGGTCCTAGGACTGACCCCTGTGGGATCCCGCTGGTCACAGGTTCCCACTCTGACACCTCGCCACGTACCATGACTCACTGCTGTCTTCCTGACAAGTGGTGTTAGGTAAGACACATATGCAACAGTTAGGTATCTTTATTGTGAAACGTTTCGCCTACACAGTAGGCTTCTACAGTCAAGTACAGGAAAGGTTGATAGAAGCAGAAGATACTTGAAGACGATGTAATCAGTCCATCACCCTTAAAGTTTCATACTATGGAACAATGCTCCTCTCCAGACTGAGGGACTGACCACCTCAAAACTTTAAGGGTGATGGACTGATTACATCGTCTTCAAGTATCTTCTGCTTCTATCAACCTTTCCTGTACTTGACTGAAGAAGCCTACTGTGTAGGCGAAACGTTTCACAATAAAGATACCTAACTGTTGCATATGTGTCTTACCTAACAACCTGTCGGTATTTTATACCATTTTAATGTTCTTCCTGACAAGTATTCTCTGATCCACTGTAGTGCCTTCCCTGTTATCCCTGCTTGGTCCTTCAGTTTTTGCACTAATCTCTTGTGTGGAACTGTGTCAAACGCCTTCTTGCAGTCCAAGAAAATGCAATCCACCCACCACTTTCTCTCTTGTCTTACGGCCGTCACCCTGTCATAGAACTCCAGTAGGTTTGTGACAAAGAATTTCCTGTCCCTTAAACCGTGCTGGTTGTCGTTGATAAGCTCATTCCATTCCAGGTGCTCCACCACATCTTCTTCTAGCCCACTGTAAAAATTAATTACTGGAATATTGTTAGTGTCTTCCTGTGTAAAAACTGAGAGAAAATAATTATTTAAAATCAAGCACATTTCATTCTCATTGTCAGTAAGGTGCCCATAGTTATTTTTAAGGGGACCTATCTTATCTCTAACTTTTGTTCTATAGACCTGGAAAAAACTAGTTTTAGCTAGCAACTTTAATTTCATAGTCCCTTTTAGCTCTTATCTTTTTAATGTCCCTCTTAATGTCAATATACTGATTCATTGACCCTCTTTTGATACGCCTATAAATTCCTTTCTTATGCCCTAGTAGATATGAGCCTATTATTCATCCATTTTGTCTGATCTAACTTTATATGATAAACGCTCTTTGAGCAGCATGTATAGTGTTACTGTCATATTGATAGCTCTCTTCGTTACCACTCTTCTCCTGATAATCTTCTCCATGACTTTGCATACTATACATGTCAATGACACTGGTCTGTAGTTTAGTGTTTCATGTCTGTCTCCTTTATTAAAAATTGGGACTACATTTGCTGTCCTCTATACCTTAGGTAATCAACCTGTTTCGATAGATGTGTTGAAGATTATTTTCAGTGGTACACATAGCGCCTCTGCTCCCTCTCTCAGGACCCATGGAGAGATGTTATCTTTCCCCATTGGCTTTGAGGTATTTAGCTCACTTAGCCTCTTCACTTCTTCCTCGGTTGTATGTATTGTGTCCAACACTTGAAGGTGTACCCCACCTCTCCGTCTTTCCGGAGTCCTTTCTGTCTCCTCTATGAACACCTCTTTGCATTTCATGTTGAGTTCCTCACATATTTCTTGGTCGCTTCTTGTGATCTCTCCTCCTTCCTTCCTCAGCCTGATTACCTGGTCCTTAACTGTTGTTTTCCTCCTGATGTGGCTGTACAACAACTTCTGGTCAGACTTGACTTTCGCTGTTATGTCGTTTTCATATTGTCGTTGGACCTCCCTTCTTACCTGTGCATATTCATTTCTGGCTCTACGACTGCTCTCCTTATTCTCCTGGGTCCTTTGTCTTCTACACTTCTTCCATTCTCTAACTCACTTAGTTTTGGCCTCTCTACACCTTTGAGTGTACCAAGGGGCTCATCCTGGCCCTCTGGTCATTGTTGTTACCTTAGGTATCAACTTCTCCTCAGCTTCCTTGCGTGTTGTTACATATTCCATCATCTTCTGTCATCGAGTGTCACTTGGTAAATGGGAGGTATCAGGTTTGATCCAAGGTACTGGAAGGAAGGTTTGAGTACTTGGATTCAAAATCATTCTTGAGATAAAGAAATAGAGAGAGGGGAGAGAGAGAGAGAGAGAAAGAGAGAGAGAGAGAGAGAGAACGAAGGAAAAAAAGGGATGAAGACGAGTAAGAGGGAACAAAAAGAAAAAAGAATGAGAGAATGAGCAAATACCAGAGAGGAAATTGAAAAAAAACAGGAAGATACATAGAGAATAAAAACACGGAGGAAGAAAGAAAGAACGAAAAAAATGCGGAACGAGAAAAAAGATGGGACGAATGGGAGACAGGAAGGAAGAGGAGAAAATTAGGAAAGGGGCAGCCAAAAAATGGAATGAGGAAATGAAAGAAGAAAAAGGATAGGAGGAATAAAAAAATAGCAATTAATGGGGAAATGTGAAAGGGGAGAAGACAAAGGGACGGGAAAAAGAAAGGGAAAATGAGAAGAAACTAGAGTAAAGATTATAAGAAAAAGGAGATGGGAGAGAAAAGGAAAAAAGAGATGGTCAGGAAGGATAAGCAGTGGGGAGATTGTGGTAGAGAGGGGAGAGAGAGAGGGGAGAATAGAGGGAGGGGACATGGCCGGACATCCGTTGCTTAACTTCTCTCCTCCATCACTAGAGAGAGAGAGAGAGAGAGAGAGAGAGAGAGAGAGAGAGAGAGAGAGAGAGAGAGAGAGAGAGAGAGAGAGAGAGAGAGAGAGAGAAAATAGCCAGCAGCATCACTTCATCTGAGAACATATATACCCAGGATGACTTGAGTATGGAACACATTCGTACAGCATAATGATGTCAACGAGATAACGTCAGTTGATCAGAGGAAAATGCTGGCCCACAGGTGGCCCACAGGTGGCCCACAGGTGGCCCACAGCTGCCCTACATATGGTCCACAGCTGGCCCACAGACGGCCCACAGCTTCCCTACAGATGACCCACAGCTGCCCTACAGATGGCCCACAGCTGCCCTACAGATGGCCCACAGTTTCCCTGCAGATGACCCACAGCTCCCTTACAGATGACCCACAGCTGCCCTACAGATGGCCCACAGATGGCCCACACATGGCCCACACATGGCTCCAACTTCATCCTGTTCCCTACTTGTATGTCTCATAACAATGAAAATGCTTTCAAATGAGCTGATGTAGGTAACAGCTCTTAGCTTGTTAATAAAGCTAGGGATCCTTAACCAGTGAATAGCTTGTCAATAAAGCTAGGGATCCTTAACCTGTAAATAGCTTGTCAATAAAGCTAGGGATCCTTAACCTGTAAATAGCTTGTCAATAAAGCTAGGGATCCTTAACCTGTAAATAGCTTGTCAATAAAGCTAGGGATCCTTAACCTGTAAATAGCTTGTCAATAAAGCTAGGGATCCTTAACCTGTAAATAGCTTGTCAATAAAGCTAGGGATCCTTAACCTGTAAATAGCTTGTCAATAAAGCTAGGGATCCTTAACCTGTAAATAGCTTGTCAATAAAGCTAGGGATCCTTAACCTGTAAATAGCTTGTCAATAAAGCTAGGGATCCTTAACCTGTAAATAGCTTGTCAATAAAGCTAGGGATCCTTAACCTGTAAATAGCTTGTCAATAAAGCTAGGGATCCTTAACCTGTAAATAGCTTGTCAATAAAGCTAGGGATCCTTAACCTGTAAATAGCTTGTCAATAAAGCTAGGGATCTTTAACCTAACCTTGTCAAACCCTGTGTAAAAAATGAGTGAGAGAGAGAGAGAGAGAGAGAGAGAGAGAGAGAGAGAGAGAGAGAGAGAGAGACTAGTAGGTGACAATGGCTAGTTCTCTCATTGGTTAAGTTAGTGAAGTGGGGAGAAAAACTTTTAGAAGAGTATAAAACGGGAGGGGAGAATAACGGGAAACGGGGTGTATAACCGAGCATATTGACTGGGGAGTATATATGTTATTGTTGCTAATATGTTATGGGGAGTTTGATATAAAGTAGGAGTGTAGAATGGGGAGAATAAGGAATAGTTAGTATATGGGGTGGAGGAAATGCGAAATGGGGAGTATATGGAGTGGGAAGAATGTGACGAGGGGAGTCTATTGAGTGGAAAATGGGGTATATGAGAATATGGAGTTTGAATAATAAGGTATGGGGAGTATAATGTGGAGTGGGGAGTATAATGTGAAGTGGGGAGTTGTGGCATGCAAAGAGTACGTAACCTTTATTCGGCGCATGTACACACCCTCATTTACAGGCTATCTCCCCCAACCAGTGAACCAGGTGACTGAGGGTTGACGATGGGGCCCCGTCGTTCAACTAGTAACCAGGTTCCAGCCAATAAGAAGACGGTTTTGGCAATCGCAGAGGTTATGTGGGTACCACTCTCCTGTCTGCCCTTGTCATTCCCATTCTAGAGCTGGTTGAAACACGGTCTGCTATCTTGTGGCTTCTATTCTGCCTTGCTTACCGTGGAGTGCACTATACTTATCACTGTACATAGTGTATATAGTGTACATACTGTTCTAAATTGGTGAAGGATAATATAAGTCTAAACTTTTCTGCTGTGTTTATTTTGATCCCTTTACACCCAGGATAACAGGCCATTTGGATTCCTGGGTTGTAATACACCACTACTACCACCACTATCACCACCACTACCACCACTACTACCACCACTACTATCCTCACCACTACCAGGAGTCCATTTGGACTCCTGGGTTGTAATAGGAGTATAATGGGGAGTGGGGAGTATAATGTGGAGTGGGGAGAATAAGCAACGGGATGTGGAGTGGGGTGTATAATGTGAAGTGGGGAGAATAAGCAATGGGATGTGGAGTGGGGTGTATAATGTGAAGTGGGGAGAATAAGCAATGGGATGTGAAGTTGGGTGTATAATGTGAAGTGGGGAGAATAAGCAATGGGATGTGAAGTTGGGTGTATAATGTGAAGTGGGGAGAATAAGCAATGGGATGTGGAGTGGGGTGTATAATGTGAAGTGGGGAGAATAAGCAATGGGATGTGGAGTGGGGTGTATAATGTGAAGTGGGGAGAATAAGCAACGGGATGTGGAGTGGGGTGTATAATGTGAAGTGGGGAGAATAAGCAATGGGATGTGGAGTGGGGTGTATAATGTGAAGTGGGGAGAATAAGCAACGGGATGTGAAGTGGGGTGTATAATGGGGAGTGGGGAGAATAACCAATGGGGAGTATGAGGAATGGGGAGAATATGGAGTTCATATAATATTCAAGGGGAACCGCTAAACCCTAAGGGGTCACAAAGAGCCTGGGGGAATGGGAGTTTGCCAAGTTTTAATTCCAGAAAAGGGAGGAGAGTTCCAGTGCCTTGGATCGAGATCCTCTCACGCGTCTCAAGGCACTTTATAAGGGGAGGGAAATAGCATTCTTGCCTCCATTTTTCCCCAAGCCACCCCATTTTCCCCAGGCCACCCCATTTTTCCCCAAGCCACCCCTTTTTTCCCCAAGCCACCCCTTTTTCCACAAGCAACCCTCTTTTTCCCCAAGCCACCCCTTTTTTCCCAAGCCACCCCCTTTTTCCCCAAGCCACCCCTTTTTCCACAAGCAACCCTCTTTTTCCCCAAGCCACCCCTTTTTTCCCAAGCCACCCCCTTTTTTCCCCAAGCCACCCCTTTTTCCACAAGCCACCTACCTTTTCATCAATTTTCTTCTCCCTTTCAATCTTCTCAATATCACCCTACATGACTGGTGGTGATTCATCACTAGATGACTGGTTGTGATTCATCACTAGATGACTGGTTGTGATTCATCACTAGATGACTGGTTGTGATTCATCACTAGATGACTGGTTGTGATTCATCACTAGATGACTGGTTGTGATTCATCACTAGATGACTGGTTGTGATTCATCACTAGATGACTGGTTGTGATTCATCACTAGATGACTGGTTGTGATTCATCACTAGATGACTGGTTGTGATTCATCACTACATGACTGGTGGTGATTCATCACTAGATGACTGGTTGTGATTCATCACTAGATGACTGGTTGTGATTCATCACTAGATGACTGGTTGTGATTCATCACTAGATGACTGGTTGTGATTCATCACTAGATGACTGGTTGTGATTCATCACTAGATGACTGGTTGTGATTCATCACTAGATGACTGGTTGTGATTCATCACTAGATGACTGGTTGTGATTCATCACTAGATGACTGGTGGTGATTCATCACCCTAGATGACTGGTTGTGATTCATCACTAGATGACTGGTTGTGATTCATCACTAGATGACTGGTTGTGATTCATCACTAGATGACTGGTTGTGATTCATCACTAGATGACTGGTGGTGATTCATCACTAGATGACTGGTGGTGATTCATCACCCTAGATGACTGGTTGTGATTCATCACTAGATGACTGGTTGTGATTCATCACTAGATGACTGGTTGTGATTCATCACTAGATGACTGGTGGTGATTCATCACTAGATGACTGGTTGTGATTCATCACTAGATGACTGGTGGTGATTCATCACTAGATGACTGGTTGTGATTCATCACTAGATGACTCGTTGTGATTCATCACTAGATGACTGGTTGTGATTCATCACTAGATGACTGGTGGTGATTCATCACCCTAGATGACTGGTTGTGATTCATCACTAGATGACTGGTTGTGATTCATCACTAGATGACTGGTTGTGATTCATCACTAGATGACTGGTGGTGATTCATCACTAGATGACTGGTTGTGATTCATCACTAGATGACTGGTGGTGATTCATCACTAGATGACTGGTTGTGATTCATCACTAGATGACTGGTGGTGATTCATCACTAGATGACTGGTTGTGATTCATCACTAGATGACTGGTGGTGATTCATCACTAGATGACTGGTTGTGATTCATCACTAGATGACTGGTTGTGATTCATCACTAGATGACTGGTTGTGATTCATCACTAGATGACTGGTTGTGATTCATCACTAGATGACTGGTTGTGATTCATCACTACATGACTGGTTGTGATTCATCACTAGATGACTGGTTGTGATTCATCACTAGATGACTGGTTGTGATTCATCACTACATGACTGGTTGTGATTCATCACTAGATGACTGGTTGTGATTCATCACTAGATGACTGGTTGTGATTCATCACTAGATGACTGGTTGTGATTCATCACTAGATGACTGGTTGTGATTCATCACTAGATGACTGGTTGTGATTCATCACTAGATGACTGGTGGTGATTCATCACCCTAGATGACTGGTGGTGATTCATCACCCTAGATGACTGGTTGTGATTCATCACTAGATGACTGGTTGTGATTCATCACTAGATGACTGGTTGTGATTCATCACTAGATGACTGGTTGTGATTCATCACTAGATGACTGGTGGTGATTCATCACCCTAGATGACTGGTGGTGATTCATCACCCTAGATGACTGGTTGTGATTCATCACTAGATGACTGGTTGTGATTCATCACTAGATGACTGGTTGTGATTCATCACTAGATGACTGGTTGTGATTCATCACTAGATGACTGGTGGTGATTCATCACTAGATGACTGGTGGTGATTCATCATTAGATGACTGGTTGTGATTCATCACTAGATGACTGGTTGTGATTCATCACTAGATGACTGGTGGTGATTCATCACTAGATGACTGGTTGTGATTCATCACTACATGACTGGTTGTGATTCATCACTAGATGACTGGTTGTGATTCATCACTTCATGACTGGTTGTGATTCATCACTAGATGACTGGTTGTGATTCATCACTACATGACTGGTTGTGATTCATCACTAGATGACTGGTTGTGATTCATCACTAGATGACTGGTTGTGATTCATCACTAGATGACTGGTTGTGATTCATCACTAGATGACTGGTTGTGATTCATCACTAGATGACTGGTTGTGATTCATCACTACATGACTGGTTGTGATTCATCACTAGATGACTGGTTGTGATTCATCACTAGATGACTGGTTGTGATTCATCACTAGATGACTGGTTGTGATTCATCACTAGATGACTGGTTGTGATTCATCACTAGATGACTGGTTGTGATTCATCACTACATGACTGGTTGTGATTCATCACTAGATGACTGGTTGTGATTCATCACTAGATGACTGGTTGTGATTCATCACTAAATGACTGGAGGTGATTCATCACCCTAGATGACTGGTTGTGATTCATCACTAGATGACTGGTTGTGATTCATCACTAGATGACTGGTTGTGATTCATCACTAGATGACTGGTTGTGATTCATCACTAGATGACTGGTGGTGATTCATCACCCTAGATGACTGGTGGTGATTCATCACCCTAGATGACTGGTTGTGATTCATCACTAGATGACTGGTTGTGATTCATCACTAGATGACTGGTTGTGATTCATCACTAGATGACTGGTTGTGATTCATCACTAGATGACTGGTGATTCATCACCCTAGATGACTGGTGGTGATTCATCACCCTAGATGACTGGTTGTGATTCATCACTAGATGACTGGTTGTGATTCATCACTAGATGACTGGTTGTGATTCATCACTAGATGACTGGTGGTGATTCATCACTAGATGACTGGTGGTGATTCATCATTAGATGACTGGTTGTGATTCATCACTAGATGACTGGTTGTGATTCATCACTAGATGACTGGTGGTGATTCATCACTAGATGACTGGTTGTGATTCATCACTAGATGACTGGTTGTGATTCATCACTAGATGACTGGTTGTGATTCATCACTAGATGACTGGTTGTGATTCATCACTAGATGACTGGTGGTGATTCATCACTAGATGACTGGTGGTGATTCATCACTAGATGACTGGTGGTGATTCATCACCAGATGACTGGTGGTGATTCATCACTAGATGACTGGTGGTGATTCATCACTAGATGACTGGTGGTGATTCATCACTAGATGACTGGTGGTGATTCATCACCCTAGATGACTGGTGGTGATTCATCACCCTAGATGACTGGTGGTGATTCATCACTAGATGACTGGTGGTGATTCATCACCCTAGATGACTGGTGGTGATTCATCACTAGATGACTGGTGGTGATTCATCACCCTAGATGACTGGTGGTGATTCATCACCCTAGATGACTGGTGGTGATTCATCACTAGATGACTGGTGGTGATTCATCACCCTAGATGACTGGTGGTGATTCATCACTAGATGACTGGTGGTGATTCATCACCCTAGATGACTGGTGGTGATTCATCACTAGATGACTGGTGGTGATTCATCACCCTAGATGACTGGTGGTGATTCATCACTAGATGACTGGTGGTGATTCATCACCCTAGATGACTGGTGGTGATTCATCACTAGATGACTGGTGGTGATTCATCACCCTAGATGATGATTCATCACTAGATGACTGGTGGTGATTCATCACCCTACATGACTGGTGGTGATTCATCACTAGATGACTGGTGGTGATTCATCACCCTAGATGACTGGTGGTGATTCATCACTAGATGACTGGTGGTGATTCATCACCCTAGATGACTGGTGGTGATTCATCACCCTAGATGACTGGTGGTGATTCATCACTAGATGACTGGTGGTGATTCATCACCCTAGATGACTGGTGGTGATTCATCACTAGATGACTGGTGGTGATTCATCACTAGATGACTGGTGGTGATTCATCACTAGATGACTGGTGGTGATTCATCACTAGATGACTGGTGGTGATTCATCACTAGATGACTTGTGGTGATTCATCACCCTAGATGACTGGTGGTGATTCATCACCCTAGATGACTGGTGGTGATTCATTCATCACTAGATGACTGGTGGTGATTCATCACTAGATGACTTGTGGTGATTCATCACCCTAGATGACTGGTGGTGATCCATCACCCTAGATGACTGGTGGTGATTCATCACTAGATGACTGGTGGTGATTCATCACCCTAGATGACTGGTGGTGATTCATCACCCTAGATGACTGGTGGTGATTCATCACCCTAGATGACTGGTGGTGATTCATCACCCTAGATGACTTGTGGTGATTCATCACCCTAGATGACTGGTGGTGATTCATCACCCTAGATGACTGGTGGTGATTCATCACCCTAGATGACTGGTGGTGATTCATCACCCTAGATGACTGGTAGTGATTCATCACCCTAGATGACTGGTGGTGATTCATTACCCTACATGACTGATGGTGATTCATCACTAGATGACTGGTGGTGATTCATCACCCTAGATGACTTGTGGTGATTCATCACCCTACATGACTGATGGTGATTCATCACCTTAGATGACTGGTGGTGATTCATCACCCTAGATGACTGGTGGTGATTCATCACCCTAGATGACTGGTAGTGATTCATCACCCTAGATGACTGGTGGTGATTCATCACCCTACATGACTGGTGATTCATCACTCTACATGACTGGTGGTGATTCATCACTAGATGACTGGTGGTGATTCATCACTAGATGACTGGTGGTGATTCATCACTAGATGACTGTTGGTGATTCATCACTAGATGACTGGTGGTGATTCATCACTAGATGACTGGTGGTGATTCATCACTAGATGACTGGTGGTGACTCATCACTAGATGACTGGTGGTGATTCATCATTAGATGACTGGTGGTGATTCATCACTAGATGACTGGTGGTGATTCATCACCCTTGATGACTGGTGGTGATTCATCACCCTTGATGACTGGTGGTGATTCATCACCCTTGATGACAGGTGGTGATTCATCACCCTACATGACTGGTGGTGATTCATCACCCTACATGACTGGTGGTGATTCATCACCCTACATGACTGGCGGTGATTCATCACTAGATGACTGGGTGGTGATTCATCACTAGATGACTGGTGGTGATTCATCACTAGATGGCTGGTGGCGATTCATCACTAGATGGCTGTTGGCGATTCATCACTAGATGGCTGGTGGCGATTCATCACTAGATGACTGGTGGCGATTCATCACTAGATGGCTGGTGGCGATTCATCACTAGATGGCTGGTGGCGATTCATCACTAGATGACTGGTAGTGATTCATCACCATAGATGACTGGTAGTGATTCATCACCATAGATGACTGGTGGCGATTCATCACCCTAGATAACTGGTAGTGATTCATCACACTTGATGACTAATGGTGATTCATCACCGTAGATGACTTGTAGTGATTCATCACCGTAGATGACTGGCAGTAATTCATCACCCTTGATGACTGGTAGTGATTCATCACCCTAGATGACTGGTAGTGATTCATCACCCTAGATGACTGGTAGTGATTCATCACTAGATGACTGGTAGTGATCCATCACACTAGATAACTGGTAGTGATTCATCACCCTAGATAACTGGTAGTGATTCATCACCCTAGATAACTGGTAGTGATTCATCACCGTAGATGACTGGTAGTGATTCATCACCCTAGATGACTGGTAGTGATTCATCACCCTAGATGACTGGCAGTGATTCATTACCCTAGATGACTGGTAGTGATTCATCACCCTAGATGACTTGTAGTGATTCATCACCGTAGATGACTGGCAGTAATTCATCACCCTTGATGACTGGTAGTGATTCATCACCCTAGATGACTGGTAGTGATTCATCACCCTTGATGACTGGTAGTGATTCATCACCCTTGATGACTGGTAGTGATTCATCACCCTAGATGACTGGCAGTAATTCATCACCCTAGATGACTGACAGTGATTCATCACCCTAGATGACTGGCAGTAATTCATCACCCTAGATGACTGGCAGTAATTCATCACCCTAGATGACTGGCAGTGATTCATCACCCTAGATGACTGGCAGTGATTCATCACCCTAGATGACTGGCAGTGATTCATCACCCTAGATGACTGGCAGTAATTCATCACCCTAGATGACTGGTAGTGATTCATCACCCTTGATGACTGGTAGTGATTCATCACCCTTGATGACTGGTAGTGATTCATCACCCTAGATGACTGGCAGTAATTCATCACCCTAGATGACTGACAGTGATTCATCACCCTAGATGACTGGCAGTGATTCATCACCCTAGATGACTGGCAGTGATTCATCACCCTAGATGACTGGCAGTGATTCATCACCCTAGATGACTGGTAGTGATTCATCACCCTAGATGACTGGTAGTGATTCATCACCCTAGATGACTGGCAGTAATTCATCACCCTAGATGACTGGCAGTAATTCATCACCCTAGATGACTGGCAGTAATTCATCACCCTAGATGACTGGCAGTAATTCATCACCCTAAATGACTGGCAGTAATTCATCACCCTATATGACTGGCAGTAATTCATCACCCTAGATGACTGGCAGTAATTCATCACCCTAGATGACTGGCAGTAATTCATCACCCTAGATGACTGGCAGTAATTCATCACCCTAGATGACTGGCAGTAATTCATCACCCTAGATGACTGGCAGTAATTCATCACCCTAGATGACTGGCAGTAATTCATCACCCTAGATGACTGGCAGTAATTCATCACCCTAGATGACTGGCAGTAATTCATCACCCTAGATGACCGGCAGTAATTCATCACCCTAGATGACTGGCAGTAATTCATCACCCTAGATGACTGGCAGTAATTCATCACCCTAGATGACTGGCAGTAATTCATCACCCTAGATGACTGACAGTGATTCATCACCCTAGATGACTGACAGTAATTCATCACCCTAGATGATTGGCAGTAATTCATCACCCTAGATGACTGGCAGTAATTCATCACCCTAGATGACTGGCAGTAATTCATCACCCTAGATGACTGGCAGTAATTCATCACCCTAGATGACTGACAGTAATTCATCACCCTAGATGACTGACAGTAATTCATCACCCTAGATGACTGGCAGTAATTCATCACCCTGGATGACTGGCAGTAATTCATCACCCTAGATGACTGGCAGTAATTCATCACCCTGGATGACTGGCAGTAATTCATCACCCTAGATGACCGGCAGTAATTCATCACCCTAGATGACTGGCAGTAATTCATCACCCTAGATTTATGATAAAAGGTATAATTTTTCAGAGGTAAGCGCTAAACGCGTATGAATTATACATGATTCCTAACATAATAATAATAATTTTATTAATTAATAATTATAATTGACACAGGTGAGATTTCTCATCTCTATACGGAGAATAATTTACGTTATTTCGCTTAATAATTAAAAAATAATTTTTAAATCCAATAATATACTTTGTATGCTTAATTAGCGAACGGTGGTTCGAGCCGCCACTTCTCCTTGTGCTAAATAACCCGTGTGTGTTTAGAGCTCTAGGTATGTGATGCCTCGCTTATACTTTGCTCTTACCTCTGACACCCTGCGGCCTCCCGCACCCTCCTTCCCCCTGGCGGGTGAAAATGGTGTCGCAGTTGTACCCGCGGCATGCATTTGTCAGCCGCAGGTTGAGGCCGCATAACCCGCGGTGCGGCAGCGTGCGGCGGTAGAGGTGGACGGTCGTAGGTCACTGCGGGACTGCGGACATGCAACGGGTGGGCCGGAGAAAGCCACAAGTAGGCACTGTTGCTTTCACTGCGGCATCCCCTGGGTTGCAAGAGCCGCGTTGCAGCCACTAGCCGCACCTGTACCGCACCTCCTCCACCTACCTCACCACTGGAGGTCGTGTTTAATATGCGCAACAGTCATGTGGAGGAGAAGGAATAAACAGAAAGCGATAAAACGGGAGGGAAGTTAGCAGGAAGGGATAGGAACAGGGGAGGGTGCGGCAGGTGGCCATTCAACAGTATCACGGGTGCGGACACGCACCTACACAAGCCACCTACACCTTAAATAAACACCTTTTTAAGTCCCCTACCCGGTCACCTATCGCCCCTACACTCCCTCACAACACACCCATACATACACATATATCCCAGGGACATCCTTAAGTATTAAGGTGGTTAAGTAATGATGTTATAAGTAAATAAGTAAGGAAAGTGTATAGTGGCAGTAAGCAAGCTCCGCCCATACACATGTAGCGCATGTCTGACTCCTCCCATTAGCTGCAATATGTATTTTGTTTAATAATCTAACGCTACAATTATGATAGATCTTTAGAGTTGCATGTGCCAGGGAGAGTAATGTATGGTAAGGGGATATGGAAGAGTGTAAGCAAGGTGTGAGTTAGTCAGGGTAGTGGTGGAGAGTTTGCTGGTGGCGGCTGCTGGAGCTTCCAGGGAAGGTATAAAAGGGTGAGGTCTGGAAGGCGGAGTTTTACTGTGTGTGTTGCGGGGAGCTGGGCCGCCCGTGTGTGTCTGTGTGTGTGTGTGTGTGTTGTCGTTTGTGTCGCCCTGTGCCCCTGGATGTTGTGCTAGCGGTCGGCCGGCTATGTGACCCCTGCGGGTTTATCACCATGCCTAGGTGCTTCATGGCTAAAAAGGCCGGGGGTCGCCACTCCCCGTACCCATCGCCCCTACGAGAACGTTCACCGCCACCCTTGGACTCCCGCATCGTCTGGAGTCCACGGTCGCCCACGGCGGGAGAAACTGCGCCCTTATCACCACCACCCTCACACACCGCCCACCACCACCACCACCACCCCCTTAATTTGCACGTTCCAGCGCCCCCTCCTTCTCATTATTATCCCCCTTCACCTCTTGACCTGGGCAGACCGGGGCCGGACACAGCATACCACATGTACCCCATTGAAGATGACCCTCACTACCACCACCTGCACCACCTGCCCCGGCCCAAGCTGGAAATGGGGGACGAGGAACGGGTGGTAGAAGTGCATATACCGGAGGTTGCCAGACCTGACCCCCAACGACCTCCCCATCACCACCATCACCACTACTACCAGAACCACCCTGTAACTCTCATCTACAACGGTAAGTCGTAGTCTACATCCTTACGTGCAAGCAACAGTTAGAACACTAGTAGAGGAAGTAACACAGAAACCACGTGACGGAAGCCGTATGGGTTTCCCCACGTACTGTCAGTGAAGCTTCGATTCCCTATAGAAAACCGCCAACCAGAAGGAACCTGCAAAACTCTGGAATTTTAATTCTGGAATAGTTTCGTCAGCCAGTGGCCTCAAGTCCACTAAATAAGCCACTGGCTGGCGAAACGTTTCCAGAAGAAAGATACCCAAATGATGTTAGGTAAGACTATGGTGCTGTTCGCACCTACTCCTAGGTTGAGGGACTGATTACCTCATCTTCTGTACATAGTTCTACTGTCTTCAAGTTATGTCCTGGAATTTGTATTGATAAAGCCACTGGATGGCGAAACGTCTACAATAAAGATACCCAGATGTTGCACATGTGTCTTAATCTCACATATGCAACAGTTAGGCAACTTTATTCCGAAACGTTTCGCCTACACAGTAGGCTTCTTCAGCCGAATACAGAAAGTAGGCAGGAACAGTAGAGATGTGAAGACGATGTAATCAGTCTTCACAGTCTTCCTGCCTACTTTCTGTATTCGACTGAAGAAGCCTACTGTGTAGGCGAAACGCTTCGGAATAAAGTTGCCTAACTGTTGCATATGTGTCTTACCTAACAACCTGTCGGTATTGTATACCCAAATGATGATAAATTAGACACATGTGCAACTCTTGGGTATCTTCATTGAGGAAACGTTTCGCCACACAGTGGCTTCATCAGTCCATACAAAGGAGAATCTTGAAGAACAGGAGGAGAATGAGGTAATCAGTCCCTCAACCTTGAGTCGATGTGGTCAGTCCATCAATCTTGAATAGAATGGTACATGTCTCACGAATGAGGTGCCTCATGGATAAGGAAAGATATAACGAGGTCTCAATAAGCCGCGTTGCTTACTGTGAAACCTCGTAACCCGACCTAAGAAATAGTCCCTCGAAAAACCGCACAAATTGGATTCGAGAACCAAAAGTGAAACCCTGCAGCTGCTTAGACAAAAAATATACCTGGTATAGTGTATGTTGACGCGATGTATATCCTCGGTACAGAAGAACATGTGTACACACACACATCTCTAACCTAACGAACCATACCACGGGTGGGGATAGAACTCGCGATCAGAGAGTCTCAGAACTGAACATTAAAATGGTATAAAATACCGACAGGTTGTTAGGTAAGACACATATGCAACAGTTAGGTATCTTTATTATGAAACGTTTCGCCTACACAGTAAGCTTCTTCAGTCAAGTACTTGACTGAAGAAGCCTACTGTGTAGGCGAAACGTTTCATAATAAAGATACCTAACTGTTGCATATGTGTCTTACCTAACAGTCTCAGAACTCCAAATGGTCGCGGGTTCTAACCCCGCCCGTGACATTACGATTTCGTAAATCTTTAACCTCTCTATGCCGCACTGCTCCACATTTTCCTGTAAGTATATAAATACAGAAATGTGTATCCCACAATGTATATTCTCGAGGATGTGTATTTCACTGCATATCCACCTAGAAGTATATTGGTGTATACACTCCGAGAGGTGTATATCTCAGTGTATATAAACCGAAAAGTGAGTATAACTTCATATACCCCGAGATGTGCATCTCAATGTTTATACACAGCAAGGTATATCATTATATATACACTGGTATGTATATCTTAAAGAATACTATACCAGTTTACTAGCACCCAGGATGTGACCCACACCAGTCCACTAACACCCAGGATGTGACCCACACCAGTTCACTAACACCCAGGATGTGACCCACACCAGTCCACTAACACCCAGGATGTGACCCACACCAGTCCACTAACACCCAGGATGTGACCCACACCAGTTCACTAACACCCAGGATGTGACCCACACCAGTCCACTAACACCCAGAATACGACCCACACCAGTCCACTAACACCCAGGATGTGACCCACACCAGTCCACTAACACCCAGAATACGACCCACACCAGTCCACTAACACCCAGGATGTGACCCACACCAGTCCACTAACACCTATGATGTGACCCACACCAGTCTACTAACACCCATGATGTGACCCACACCAGTCCACTAACACCCAGGGTGTGACCCACACCAGTCCACTAACACCCAAGATGTGACCCACACCAGTCCACTAACACCCAGGATACGACCCACACCAGTCCACTAACACCCAGGATACGACCCACACCAGTCCACTAACACCCAGGATGCGACCCACACCAGTCCACTAACACCCCAGGATGTGACCCACACCAGTCCACTAACACCCAGGATGTGACCCACACCAGTCCACTAACACCCAGGATACGATCCACACCAGTCCACTAACACCCAGGATGTGACCCACACCAGTCCACTAACACCCAGGATACGACCCACACCAGTCCACTAACACCCAGAATACGACCCACACCAGTCCACTAACACCCAGGATACGATCCACACCAGTCCACTAACACCCAGGATACGACCCACACCAGTCCACTAACACCCAGGATGCGACCCACACCAGCCCACTAACACCCAGGATGTGACCCACACCAGTCCACTAACACCCAGGATGTGACCCACACCAGTCCACTAACACCCAGGATGTGACCCACACCAGTCCACTAACACCCAGGATACGATCCACACCAGTCCACTAACACCCAAGATGTGACCCACACCAGTCCACTAACACCCAGAATACGACCCACACCAGTCCACGAACACCCAGGTACCTACTTTATACAGATGGGTGAACAGGGACAGCAGGTGTCTTATGGAAACACGTCCCTAATTTCCGGAGCGATAGTACTGTTGTTAGAGAACGGGAGTAATGACCCACTAGACTGTCTTAGTATCCTTGCCCAATATATTATCTTCAATTTAGCGACGGCGACAAGTTGCTGATCGCGGCTGCTTCTGATGTACAAAGACCAAGGTCAGGTTTCTAATGTCCTACACGTGTACAGTGTACATCACTGTACACCCATAGTCTGGAACTGTAATTCTCCAGGCTGAGGGACTGACAACCTCAAATTCTACGACTTCAAGGGTGATGGACTGATTACATCGTCTTCTCTACTGTTCCTGCCTACTTTCTGTATTCGACTGAAGAAGCCTACTGTGTAGGCGAAACGTTTCGAAATAAAGTTGCCTAACTGTTGCCTATGTGTCTTGATAAATTAGACACATGTGCAACTCTTGGGTATCTTTATTGAGGAAACGTTTCGCCACACAGTGGCTTCATCAGTCCATACAAAGGAGAATCTTGAAGAACAGGAGGAGAATGAGGTAATCAGTCCCTCAACCTTGAGTCGATGTGGTCAGTCCATAAATCTTGAATCTGTGTGGCGAAACATTTCCTCAATAAATATACCCAAGAGTTGCACATGTGTCTAATTTAACAACGTGTCGGTTGTTTGAACCATTCATCCACATGATAAGTCTGGCTTATGGAAAAAGTGATATTTATCGCCAGTAAAGCTGGAACCACTAGCTGACTCCAGCGACCTGTTCCGAATACTTGGGGAATAAAAAAAACTGTATGAAATGGTCACAAGTTGAGAAAGCAGAGTAAATTGAAATGTTTTTCAACTTGCAAAGATTCGGGAAGTTGGAAGAAGTTCAAATCAAGAGTTGACGTCAATGATGTATGTTTTTGTGGCAGTGCAATGTTGATAGCGTGTTTGCAACACTGGCCCATGGATGGTTTTATGAACATCAAATGGTATACAATACCGACAGGTTGTTAGGTAAGACACATATGCAACAGTTAGGTATTTTTATTCTGAAACGTATCGCCTACACAGTAGGCTTCTTCAGACGGGTACAGAAAGTAGGCAGGAGCAGTAGGGATGTGAAGATGTAATCAGTCCATCACTCTTGAAGTCGTAGATTTGAGGTTATCAGTCCCTCAGCCTGGAGAAGAGTTCCGTTCCATAGTTTGGAACAATGTGGAGTGTGGAGACTTATATACTGCCGGAAGGAGAGGTGTAGAATGTAGTCACATTCGCGTCCCTCTACTACCACTCTACACCTCTCCTTCCGGCAGTATATAAGTCTCCACACTTGACCATCACATTGTTCCAGACTATGGAACAGAACTCTTCTCCAGGCTGAGGGACTGATAACCTCAAATCTACGACTTCAAGAGTGATGGACTGATTACATCTTCACATCTCTACTGCTCCTGCCTACTTTCTGTACCCGTCTGAAGAAGCCCACTGTGTAGGCGATACGATTCGGAATAAAGTTGCCTAACTGTTGCATATGTGTCTTACCTAACAATGGTTTCTTACAGCCACGAACCTCGTTGCTATCTCAAAGTCCTTCGTGTGGGTCGTAACCTGGGTCGTAACTCAAGAACTTACTGAGGGTTGAACCTTGATCTTTAGAAAGGTTAGTGAAGGCCTGAACTCCATTCCTACCCAAAAAAAAATTAGAGGAAACACGAATCTGAATTTACTCTTAAAAGAGAGTGTAGTGCTGCCCAGACCTCCATTGTACCCAGGTCAGACAACTGTCTTTATCCTCTGTTTGATGGAAATAAATGGTATAAAATACCGACACAATGGCAATATAAACACAAATGCAGTATAATGTGATCCTTTATTGACTACGTTTCGCCCACACAGTGGGCTTTTTCAAGTCACAAACAGAACTGTTTGTGACTTGAAAAAGCCCACTGTGTGGGCGAAACGTAGTCAATAAAGGATCACATTATACTGCATTTGTGTTTATATTCCCTTCATCCTCTGTTTATAATAATGTTGGTAGAATTACCGACAATATGTAAAGTAAAAGGACATAAGTGCAACTAATGTGACATTTATTGTGGCAACGTTTCGCTCTCCAGGAGCTTTATCAAGGCTTGATAAAGCTCCTGGAGAGTGAAACGTTGCCACAATAAATGTCACATTAGTTGCACTTGTGTCCTTTTAATTTACATCCTCTATTTACCTCCATTCACCAAGAAAATGTGTAGTAAGAACATAAAAATGGAAGAACACTGCAGAAGGCCTACTGCCCCATACAAGGCAGGTTCTTATCAAAATGACCTCTACCCAAAGCTACCCAAGAATTTACTCCCGTACCCAATGACACAAATCAAACCCAGCCCCTCCCACTCACATATTTCTTCAATCTCTTTTTAAAGCTACCCAGGATCCTAGCCTCGATCACCCTACTCGGAAGATTGTTCCACGCATCCACAACTCTGTTCGAAAACCAGTACTGACCTGTGTCAGTTCGAAATCTAAATTTACCTTAAATCCATTATTTCTGGTTCTTATATACAAAATACCCTGTTATGTCTTATATTAAGAACAATACGAGTTACAAAACGTACCTTACTTAAGGCCTATTATAGCCTTCAGAATGAAAAGTTTGAGTCGACCTAAAAGACAAAGTCAAAATTTCGTGTTTTGTCTTTTCTATGCCTCTTTTTCCCCCAGTTTTCACCATCTATGCCATAAATATAGTCTATTCTGGGCTATAAAGACAATGTTAAATTATTATAATTAAAAAGAAGCGCTAAACCATAAGGGCTATACAGCATGATAATGTTAAAGGTGTCAATATTTCTATTTAATATTCTTAAAATTTTATTATCGTTGCAAAGTGCTTGTGAGAGTATTTATATATAAATATTTTTGAACGTTCAGATGCAATATGAACCTTGAACAAATTAAATTATTAGTTTATTAAGTAGACAAAACCCAATTGGGTGCTTCTGTAGAGATTGGGTACGGGAGTAAATTTTTGGTTAGCTTTGGGTAGGGGTCATTTTGGTATAAACCTTGGTAATAAATACCGACAAGTTGGTTAAGAAAGACACGTAAGCAAACACTATAACATATTTATTAGAAAACGTTTCGGTCCTGGAACCTTGATCACTTCTAACATACAGAGGTAGAAAGACATTATGGTTTAGAAAGACACGTAAGCAAACACTATAACATATTTATTAGAAAACGTTTCGGTCCTGGGACCTTGATCAAGGTGAATCAAGAAGTGATCAAGGTCCCAGGACCGAAACGTTTTCTAATAAATATGTTATAGTGTTTGCTTACGTGTCTTTCTAAACCAACTTGTCGGTATTTATTACCAAGGTTTATACCAGAAAGACATTATATATATAGGCGGAGAGTGAGATGTGACGCACGTGACCTGAGGAATGTCATAAGAACATAAGAATGGAGGAACACTGCAGAAGGCCTACTGGCCCATGCGAGGCAGGTCCTTATCAAAACAACCTCTACCTATGATGAGGACGGGTAGACGATGAAATCATGTGACTCCTGTGTTGTTGGGTTGGTGCTGCTTAAGTATCATGTATGCCAATGTTTTTGAAATTTTGTAGTTTCCAGTGTTGCGTTCTATAGTGTCGGTGACGGCGATTAGTGAGGCTTCTAGGCACCGTCGGCGTCTGAGGTCTGGTTCGGTGAGAACGAGTTGTGCCTCGTTCCAGTTCATCAAATGCCCCGTGGAGTCTCTGTGGATGACACAGGCGTACCTTACATCGTCTCTGTTAGAGGCATTTCGATGCTCATTCAGGCGGACTGCAAGATCTCTGCCTGTCTCGCCTACATATTTCTTGGGACAGAACCCACAAGGGATCGTGTAGACGCCTGCTGTAGAAGTTAGAGGTGTGGGGCTGCGTTTAGTAGTGAGGTCTTTGATAGAGGATGTGTTTATGGTGGAAACGTTGATGTTACTCATAGCAAGTGCCCGGCGAGTATTCGTGGCAACATCGCCACATGGGAGCACTATGAACTGTTTAGGGGGCTGTTCCATTGGCGGTTTGTTGAGGATAGCTTGTGCCTTGAGTCTGCAATCTCGGATGAAGAAAGATGGGAACTGAAGACGTGTAAAGGCTTGTGTTATGTAAGTGCATTCTTCTTCTAGAAAACAAGGGCTGGAGATGCGAAGAGCTCTCAAGAAGAAGCCAATGAGGACTCCTCTCTTAGTGCGGGTGTCTTGGTGTGAATAAAAGTGTATAAGATCGTCCTTGTTGGTAGGTTTTCTATACACTTTGAAGAGAAGTTTGTCACTGTCGGGAGATCTACACAGTAGAACGTCGAGGAAAGGAAGTTTGCCATCATTTTCGAGTTCAAGTGTAAACTTTATTGATGGTTCAACTGCATTGATCTTGAACATTAAAATGGTATAAAATACCGACAGGTTGTTAGGTAAGACACATATGCAACAGTTAGGTATCTTTATTTCGAAACGTTTCGCCTACACAGTAGGCTTCTTCAGTCGAATACAGAAAGTAGGCAGGAGCAGTAGGCAGGAGTCCCTCGGCCCTCCAGGCCGAGGGACTGACAACCTCAAATTCTACGACTTTAAGGGTGATGGACTGATTACATCGTCTTCACATCTCTACTGCTCCTGCCTACTTTCTGTATTCGACTGAAGAAGCCTACTGTGTAGGCAAAACGTTTCGGAATAAAGATGTCTAACTGTTGCATATGTGTCTTACCTAACAACCTGTCGGTATTGTATACCATTTTGATGTTCATCTTGTCAGACACTGCAACACGTGGCATCTTGGTACAGAAAACACCTTGGACAAGCTTTTCAAGTGAGAAGGGTTGGATCTGAGAGGGACATGACCTCTCAGTTGCCTCTCACTACTACTACTACTACTACTACTACTACCCTGCACCTCTCCTTCCGACAGTATTTAAGTCTCCGCACTGTCGCTTGATCTTCAGATAGTTCCTGACTATGGAACTGAACTTCTCCAGGCCGAGGGACTGACAACCTCAAATTCTACGACTTTAAGGGTGATGGACTGATTACATCGTCTTCACATCTCTACTGCTCCTGCCTACTTTCTGTATTCGACTGAAGAAGCCTACTGTGTAGGCGAAACGTTTCGGAATAAAGATGTCTAACTGTTGCATATGTGTCTTACCTGCATTGATCTTGTTGAGAAGGACCTGGATATTGAGACGTCTCGGATAGAAAACCAATATATCATCAACGTATCTTAGCCAGGTAACGGTGTTGGGAATGAGGGTGCTGAATTTCTCTGTCTCCAGGGGTCATTTTGATAAGGACGTGGCTTGTATAGGCCAGTAGGCCTTCTGCAGTGTTCCTCTATTCTTATGTTCTTATGTAAATGCGTTTTTAGATATATACGTACTCTGAAGACTTGTACTCTGAGGACTCGTGAGTTCGGAAACTGGCTGACAAATGCTCCAGAAATGTTGGGGAATTTAGTGATAAAGGGAGAATTACCGAGAAAATGAAGATTGAGACACTTATGCAGCATATGGGAATCTGTATTCAGGAAACGTTTCGCCACACAGTGGCTTCATCAGTCCAATACAAAGAGGAAGGCGTAAGGAGAGGAGGAGTATGAGGTAATCAGTCCCTCAGCCTCAATGAACACATATACGCATGTAGGAACGACAACTTAAACAACGCCTGTGTACAACACCGAAATTCCACCAATCATCTTATGAAATTCAGAGACGCCCAATTAGTGATAAAAGAAACTAATTTCCGCACACGCAAGTGCCTTGAATCAGCACTGATCGCTGTTTCGAATACAATTAAACAAAACAACGGCAGCTTCACCATCTCCGAAGTCTTAGCAAGAATCCTCCTGAAAACAGTAAACCCTGCCATCACATAGTCTCTCCTGTTATACTACACAAAGCACAGAGAGTGAACACTGAAACAACCTGCCTCATTCCAGTCTATATTTGTCCAACCTATTTTTATGTTACCCAAGTAATAGCTTTTATATCCTTTTACTCATGTACGAATTAATTGCTCTACCATATTGTATTACTTTTGTCACTACCACTACTACTACTACTACTACTACTACTACCACTAGTGAACATCGAAATGGTACCTCACTAGTATTCACCTCACTCTGAGCCTTTATATACCCTCTGTGTCCATGTATTGTTTGTAATGGCTTGATAAAGCTCCTGGAGAGCGAAACGTTGCCACAATAAATGTCACATTAGTTGCACTTGTGTCCTTTTACTTTACAGCCTGGAGTCGATGTGTTCAGTCCATCAATCTACAAAATTGATGGACTGAACACATCGACTCAAGGTTGAGGGACTGATTACCTCATACTCCTCTCCTTACGCCTTCCCCTTTGTACTGGACTGATGAAGCCACTGTGTGGCGAAACGTTTCCTGAATAAAGATTCCCATATGTTGCATAAGTGTCTTCAACTTGTCGATTTTTCAAACCATTCATCACTACCGAGAAAATGTTAGGGTAAAGGACACAGACGCAAGTAACATTGTGGCAACGTTTCGCTCTCCAGGAGCTTTATCAAGCTTGACGAAGCTCCTGTAGAGCGAAACGTTGCCACAATAAAATATCACATTAGTTACATCTCTGTCGTTTAATCTATCAAAGGTATTTATCCACAATTGCATATTACCTTCATCAGGCCTTTTAAAAATATCTCGACCATTTTAAGCTACATAGTAATTGAACCATGTAATGGTGATTTAACTTTGTGTATTGTAAATAACTCGTAAGGACATTCCTCTCAAGGAAGGTTCCTTGATATTGGTGAGGGGCTCTTGATTTAGGGAATTGGATCTGTGCTCCAGTAACCCAAATTAAGAATGGTATACAATACCGTGTTGTTGGAAGGTAAGACACATAGGCAACAGTTAGGCAACTTTATTCCGAAACGTTTCGCCTACACAGTAGGCTTCTTCAGTCGAATACAGAAAGTAGGCAGGAACAGTAGAGATGTGAAGACGATGTAATCAGTCCATCACCCTTGAAGTCGTAGAATTTGAGGTTATCAGTCCCTCAGTCTGGAGAAGTTCAGTTCCATAGTCAGGAACTATCTGAAGAATTGTTAGGTAAGACACATATGCAACAGTTAGGTATCTTTATTTTGAAACGTTTCGCCTACACAGTAGGCTTCTTCAGTCGAGTACAGAAAAGTTGATAGAAGCAGAAGATACTTGAAGACGATGTAATCAGTCCATCACCCTTAAAGTTTTGAGGTGGTCAGTCCCTCAGTCTGGAGAAGAGCATTGTTCCGTTGTCTGAAACAATACCTAACTGTTGCATATGTGTCTTACCTAACAATCTGTCGGTATTTTATACCATTTTAATGTTCATCTGAAGAATTGTTGGATCTGAGAGGGACCTGACCTCTCAATGGCTACATTCTCACTACTACTACTACTACTACTACTACTACTCTGCACCTCTCCTTCCGACAGTATTTAAGTCTCAGCACTGTCGCTTGATCTTCAGATAGTTCCTGACTATGGAACTGAACTTCTCCAGGCTGAGGGACTGACCACCTCAAAACTTTAAGGGTGATGGACTGATTACATCGTCTTCAAGTCTCTTCTGCTTCTATCAACTTTTCTGTACTCGACTGAAGAAGCCTACTGTGTAGGCGAAACGTTTCGAAATAAAGATACCTAACTGTTGCATATGTGTCTTACCTAACAACCTGTCGGTATTTTATACCATTTTAATGTTCAATTTGTCAGGATCAAGTCCTTGGGCCCATTATGTGCCTTTGTAATCTTTTCCCTATTACCCCCACTTATTTAAATCAGGGGGATGTGCTAAGCCTTTTGGGTTTAAATAGCACCCGAGGAGAGCCATTTAAGCACGATCGAATGATAGGGGTTGAGTTCAATTTCCTGGACCAACAGCCATTTGCCAGCATCCAGGCGTCTTTCCTGAAAGGACTACCTGGAGTTTACCAGGAAAGAGTTCCGGGGGTCAACGCCCCCGCGGCTCGGTCTGTGACCAGGCCTCCTCGAAGGATGGGTATGGAGTTATAACGAAGATACCCACGCCTTTTTCAGTACTCTAATTCCTTTTACAGACCATAAATAACGTTAATGTTGTCAGTACCGAGTCAGCTTTAAGGAATGAATATTGGTACGTTTCCCACTGCATCTGTTCCATTCTTATTTTTTAGTTGCTATTTATAAGAATTTAGGCATATGCATCTGAGCAAGGAACCATCTAGTAACAAATAATAATAATAATATTTATTTACTACAAGTACATGTACAAGGTATACAAGTATATGTACAAGGTATACAAGTACATGTACAAGATATACAAGTACATGTACAAGGTATACAAGTACATGTACAAGGTATACAAGTACATGTACAAGGTATACAAGTAAATGTACAAGGTATACAAGTACATGTACAAAGTATACAAGTACATGTACAAGGTATACAAGTACATGTACAAGGTATACAAGTAAATGTACAAGGTATACAAGTACATGTACAAGGTATACAAGTACATGTACAAGGTATACAAGTACATGTACAAGGTATACAAGTAAATGTACAAGGTATACAAGTACATGTACAAGATATACAAGTACATGTACAAGGTATACAAGGACATGTACAATGTATACAAGTACATGTACAAGGTATACAAGTACATGTACAAGGTATACAAGTACATGTACAAGGTATACAAGTACATGTACAATGTATACAAGTACATGTACAAGGTATACAAGTACATGTACAAGGTATACAAGTACATGTACAAGGTATACAAGTACATGTACAAGGTATACAAGTACATGTACAAGGTATACAAGTACATGTACAAGGTATACAAGTACATGTACAAGGTATACAAGTACATGTACAAGGTATACAAGTACATGTACAAGGTATACAAGTACATGTACAAGGTATACAAGTACATGTACAAGGTATACAAGTACATGTACAAGGTATACAAGTACATGTACAAGGTATACAAGTACATGTACAAGGTATACAAGTACATGTACAAGGTATACAAGTACATGTACAAGGTATACAAGTACATGTACAAGGTATACAAGTACATGTACAAGGTATACAAGTACATGTACAAGGTATACAGATCATAGCTGACATCAGTGACATACTACTATATAGAAAGTCGCTTGTTATGCTGAGCATTTCCCGCAAATTAGGTCAGTTTTGTCCCAGGATGTGACCCACACCAGTCCACTAACACCCAGGATGTGACCCACACCAGTCCACTAACACCCAGGATGTGACCCTCACCAGTCCACTAACACCCAGGATGTGACCCACACCAGTCCACTAACACCCAGGATGTGACCCACACCAGTCCACTAACACCCAGGATGTGACCCTTACCAGTCCACTAACACCCAGGATGTGACCCTCACCAGTCCACTAACACCCAGGATGTGACCCTCACCAGTCCACTAACACCCAGGATGTGACCCTCACCAGTCCACTAACACCCAGGATGTGACCCTCACCAGTCCACTAACACCCAGGATGTGACCCACACCAGTCCACTAACACCCAGGATATGACCCACACCAGTCCACTAACACCCAGGATGTGACCCACACCAGTCCACTAACACCCAGGATGTGACCCACACCAGTCCACTAACACCCAGGATGTGACCCACACCAGTCCACTAACACCCAGGATATGACCCACACCAGTCCACTATCATCCAGGATGTGACCCACACCAGTCCACTAACACCCAGGATGTGACCCACACCAGTCCACTAACACCCAGGATGTGACCCACACCAGTCCACTAACACCCAGGATGTGACCCACACCAGTCCACTAACACCCAGGATGTGACCCACACCAGTCCACTAACACCCAGGATGCGACCCACACCAGTCCACTAACACCCAGGATGCGACCCACACCAGTCCACTAACACCCAGAATATGACCTATACCAGTCCACTAACACCCAGGATGTGACCCACACCAGTCCACTAACACCCAGGATGTGACCCACACCAGTCCACTAACACCCAGGATGTGACCCACACCAGTCCACTAACACCCAGGATGTACATAGACAACAGGTGTAAAGAAACACGACCAATGTTTCTACCCTCGCTGGTAATCAAACCCACACCCCGTGTGAAGTGGTAATTATTCACATACAAGATTATTTCTTCGTTTAGGACATTCTTATCACACCTTTGCTCTTAAGAATATTACAATTAAAGAATAAAATAAACAAGGGGACCAAAGACACCAAGAAAAATAACTACGGAGAGAGAGAGAAATTCTCAAGTCAAGACTGTATTACAGTCGAAAATAAATCACCTGCTTAGAGCAGGACAAGTGTATACCAGGAGTATACCAGGAGTATACCAGGAGTATACCAGGAGTATACCTGGAGTATACCAGGAGTATACCTGGAGTATACCTGGAGTATACCAGGAGTATACCTGGAGTATACCTGGAGTATACCAGGAGTATACCTGGAGTATACCTGGAGTATACCAGGAGTATACCTGGAGTATACCTGGAGTATACCAGGAGTATACCAGGAGTATACCAGGAGTATACCAGGAGTATACCAGGAGTATACCTGGAGTATACCTGGAGTATACCAGGAGTATACCAGGAGTATACCTGGAGTATACCTGGAGTATACCTGGAGTATACCTGGAGTATACCTGGAGTATACCTGGAGTATACCAGGAGTATACCAGGAGTATACCTGGAGTATACCTGGAGTATACCAGGAGTATACCTGGAGTATACCTGGAGTATACCAGGAGTATACCTGGAGTATACCTGGAGTATACCAGGAGTATACCTGGAGTATACCTGGAGTATACCAGGAGTATACCAGGAGTATACCAGGAGTATACCAGGAGTATACCTGGAGTATACCAGGAGTATACCAGGAGTATACCAGGAGTATACCTGGAGTATACCAGGAGTATACCTGGAGTATACCCGGTCTGTGACCAGGCCTCATAGTATATCAGGGGCTGATCAAACAGTGTATATATACAAATCCATCATTAATATTACCCAGTGTGTTAATATTACCCAGTGTGTTAATATTAATATTACCCAGTGTGTTAATATTAATATTACCCAGTGTGTTAATATTAATATTACCCAGTGTGTTAATATTAATATTACCCAGTGTGTTAATATTAATATTACCCAGTGTGTTAATATTAATATTACCCAGTGTGTTAATATTAATATTACCCAGTGTGTTAATATTAATATTACCCAGTGTGTTAATATTACCCAGTGTGTTAATATTAATATTACCCAGTGTGTTAATATTAATATTACCCAGTGTGTTAATATTAATATTACCCAGTGTGTTAATATTAATATTACCCAGTGTGTTAATATTAATATTACCCAGTGTGTTAATATTAATATTACCCAGTGTGTTAATATTAATATTACCCAGTGTGTTAATATTAATATTACCCAGTGTGTTAATATTAATATTACCCAGTGTGTTAATATTAATATTACCCAGTGTGTTAATATTACCCAGTGTGTTAATATTAATATTACCCAGTGTGTTAATATTAATATTACCCAGTGTGTTAATATTAATATTACCCAGTGTGTTAATATTAATATTACCCAGTGTGTTAATATTAATATTACCCAGTGTGTTAATATTACCCAGTGTGTTAATATTACCCAGTGTGTTAATATTAATATTACCCAGTGTGTTAATATTACCCAGTGTGTTAATATTAATATTACCCAGTGTTTTAATATTAATATTACCCAGTGTGTTAATATTAATATTACCCAGTGTGTTAATATTAATATTACCCAGTGTGTTAATATTACCCAGTGTGTTAATATTACCCAGTGTGTTAATATTAATATTACCCAGTGTGTTAATATTACCCAGTGTGTTAATATTACCCAGTGTGTTAATATTACCCAGTGTGTTAATATTACCCAGTGTGTTAATATTACCCAGTGTGTTAATATTACCCAGTGTGTTAATATTACCCAGTATGTTAATATTACCCAGTGTGTTAATATTACCCAGTGTGTTATTACCCAGTGTGATAATATTACCCAGTGTGTTAATATTAATATTACCCAGTGTGTTAATATTAATATTACCCAGTGTGTTAATATTAATATTACCCAGTGTGTTAATATTAATATTACCCAGTGTGTTAATATTACCCAGTGTGTTAATATTACCCAGTGTGTTAATATTAATATTACCCAGTGTGTTAATATTAATATTACCCAGTGTGTTAATATTAATATTACCCAGTGTGTTAATATTAATATTACCCAGTGTGTTAATATTAATATTACCCAGTGTGTTAATATTACCCAGTGTGTTAATATTAATATTACCCAGTGTGTTAATATTAATATTACCCAGTGTGTTAATATTAATATTACCCAGTGTGTTAATATTACCCAGTGTGTTAATATTAATATTACCCAGTGTGTTAATATTAATATTACCCAGTGTGTTAATATTAATATTACCCAGTGTGTTAATATTAATATTACCCAGTGTGTTAATATTAATATTACCCAGTGTGTTAATATTACCCATTGTGTTAATATTACCCAGTGTGTTAATATTTCCCAGTGTGTTAATATTAATATTACCAAGTGTGTTAATATTAATATTACCCAGTGTGTTAATATTAATATTACCCAGTGTGTTAATATTAATATTACCCAGTGTGTTAATATTAATATTACCCAGTGTGTTAATATTACCCAGTGTGTGAATATTAATATTACCCAGTGTTTTTATATTAAAATTACCCAGTGTGTTAATATTAATATTACCCAGTGTGTTAATATTAATATTATCCAGTGTGTTAATATTAATATTACCCAGTGTGTTAATATTAATATTACCCAGTGTGTTAATATTAATATTAACCAGTGTGTTAATATTAATATTACCCAGTGTGTTAATATTAATATTACCCAGTGTGTTAGTATTACCCAGTGTGTTAATATTACCCAGTGTGTTAATATTACCCAGTGTGTTAATATTACCCAGTGTGTTAATATTACCCAGTGTGTTAATATTACCCAGTGTGTTAATATTACCCAGTGTGTTAATATTACCCAGTGTGTTAATATTACCCAGTGTGTTAATATTACCCAGTGTGTTAATATTACCCAGTGTGTTAATATTAATATTACCCAGTGTGTTAATATTACCCAGTGTGTTAATATTAATATTACCCAGTGTGTTAATATTACCCAGTGTGTTAATATTACACAGTGTGTTAATATTAATATTACCCAGTGTGTTAATATTAATATTACCCAGGGTGTTAATATTAATATTACCCAGTGTGTTAATATTACCCAGTGTGTTAATATTATTACCCAGTGTGTTAATATTACCCAGTGTGTTAATATTAATATTACCCAGTGTGTTAATATTACCCAGTGTGTTAATATTACCCAGTGTGTTAATATTACCCAGTGTGTTAATATTACCCAGTGTGTTAATATTACCCAGTGTGTTAATATTCCCCAGTGTGTTAATATTACCCAGTGTATTAATATTACCCAGTGTGTTAATATTAATATTACCCAGTGTGTTAATATTACCCAGTGTGTTAATATTACCCAGTGTGTTAATATTACTCAGTGTGTTAATATTACCCAGTGTGTTAATATTACCCAGTGTGTTAATATTACCCAGTGTGTTAATATTACCCAGTGTGTTAATATTACCCAGTGTGTTAATATTACCCAGTGTGTTAATATTAATATTACCCAGTGTGTTAATATTACCCAGTGTGTTAATATTACCCAGTGTGTTAATATTACCCAGTGTGCTAATATTACCCAGTGTGTTAATATTACCCAGTGTGTTAATATTACCCAGTGTGTTAATATTAATATTACCCAGTGTGTTAATATTAATATTACCCAGTGTGTTAATATTACCCAGTGTGTTAGTATTACCCAGTGTGTTAATATTACCCAGTGTGTTAATATTACCCAGTGTGTTAATATTACCCAGTGTGTTAATATTAATATTACCCAGTGTGTTAATATTACCCAGTGTGTTAATATTACCCAGTGTGTTAATATTACCCAGTGTGTTAATATTAATATTACCCAGTGTGTTAATATTAATATTACCCAGTGTGTTAATATTAATATTACCCAGTGTGTTAATATTAATATTACCCAGTGTGTTAATATTGCCCAGTGTGTTAATATTACCCAGTGTGTTAATATTACCCAGTGTGTTAATATTAATATTACCCAGTGTGTTAATATTACCCAGTGTGTTAATAGTAATATTACCCAGTGTGTTAATATTACCCAGTGTGTTAATATTAATATTACCCAGTGTGTTAACATTACCCAGTGTGTTAATATTAATATTACCCAGTGTGTTAATATTACTATTACCCAGTGTGTTAATATTAATATTACCCAGTGTGTTAATATTAATATTACCCAGTGTGTTTATATTAACATTACCCAGTATGTTTATATTAACATTACCCAGTGTGTTAACATTACCCAGTGTGTTAATATTAATATTACCCAGTATGTTTATATTAACATTACCCAGTGTGTTAACATTACCCAGTGTGTTAATATTAATATTACCCAGTGTGTTTATATTAACATTACCCAGTGTGTTTATATTAACATTACCCAGTGTGTTAACATTACCCAGTGTGTTAATATTAATATTACCCAGTGTGTTAATATTACCCAGTGTGTTAATATTAATATTACCCAGTGTGTTAATATTACCCAGTGTGTTAATATTACCCAGTGTGTTAATATTACCCAGTGTGTTAATATTACCCAGTGTGTTAATATTACCCAGTGTGTTAATATTACCCAGTGTGTTAATATTAATATTACCCAGTGTGTTAATATTAATATTACCCAGTGTGTTAATATTACCCAGTGTGTTAATATTAATATTACCCAGTGTGTTAATATTAATATTACCCAGTGTGTTAATATTACCCAGTGTGTTAATATTACCCAGTGTGTTAATATTACCCAGTGTGTTAATATTACCCAGTGTGTTAATATTAATATTACCCAGTGTGTTAATATTAATATTACCCAGTGTGTTAATATTAATATTACCCAGTGTGTTAATATTAATATTACCCAGTGTGTTAATATTAATATTACCCAGTGTGTTAATATTAATATTACCCAGTGTGTTAATATTAATATTACCCAGTGTGTTAATATTAATATTACCCAGTGTGTTAATATTAATATTACCCAGTGTGTTAATATTAATATTACCCAGTGTGTTAATATTAATATTACCCAGTGTGTTAATATTAATATTACCCAGTGTGTTAATATTAATATTACCCAGTGTGTTAATATTAATATTACCCAGTGTGTTAATATTACCCAGTGTGTTAATATTACCCAGTGTGTTAATATTACCCAGTGTGTTAACATTAATACTAAAGGTTCGCATACGAACCAAATTATAAACACAAATCCCGAAACAATGTAATCAAAAGTAATCCCACTTGCCGGTTAGCCGGAAGATTTACCTTTAATGAGGAGGTTGTGAGGGGGTGACTTACACAGGTACTCAGCAGCACCCTGCCCATGTGTTACCTATTGTCTGGGGCGCAGCTGTAAATGATTTAATAGATGGCTTTTATCGATTGTACACGTCAATTGTATCACTTCTGCTGCTCGTCCTCCACCGTCCGGAGTTTACACAACTCGTTGGGTGGTTTAGTTAGCTTGTTAGATTTAAACCAGGTGTTTAAGTGGTTTTTACTAACAGGTATTAACGAAATATCGAAGGGAAATAGGGGTTTTTAGCGGTCTGTTGGTTTGTCGGGGATTAGAGCTGGGGTGAGTCAGGAGAGAACCCTATACTGTCACCAGGCTAGCACAATACTGTCACCAGGCTAGCACAATACTGTCACCAGGCTAGCACAATACTGTCACCAGGTTAGCACAATACTGTCACCAGGCTAGCACAATACTGTCACCAGGCTAGCACAATACTGTCACCAGGTTAGCACAATACTGTCACCAGGCTAGCACAATACTGTCACCAGGCTAGCACAATACTGTCACCAGGCTAGCACAATACTGTCACCAGGCTAGCACAATACTGTCACCAGGCTAGCACAATACTGTCACCAGGCTAGCACAATACTGTCACCAGGCTAGCACAATACTGCCACCAGGCTAGCACAATACTGCCACCAGGCTAGCACAATACTGCCACCAGGCTAGCACAATACTGTCACCAGGCTAGCACAATACTGCCACCAGGCTAGCACAATACTGCCACCAGGCTAGCACAATACTGTCACCAGGCTAGCACAATACTGTCACCAGGCTAGCACAATACTGCCACCAGGCTAGCACAATACTGTCACCAGGCTAGCACAATACTGTCACCAGGCTAGCACAATACTGTCACCAGGCTAGCACAATACTGTCACCAGGCCAGCACAATACTGTCACCAGGCTAGCACAATACTGTCACCAGGCCAGCACAATACTGTCACCAGGCTAGCACAATACTGTCACCAGGCTAGCAGAATACTGTCACCAGGCCAGCACAATCCTAGCAGAATACTGTCACCAGGCCAGCACAATCCTAGCAGAATACTGTCACCAGGCCAGCACAATCCTAGCAGAATACTGTCACCAGGCCAGCACAATCCTAGCACAATACTGTCAGCAGGCCACACCAATCCTAGCACAATACTGTCAGCAGGCCACACCAATCCTAGCACAATACTGTCACCAGGCCACACCAATCCTAGCACAATACTGTCAGCAGGCCACACCAATCCTAGCACAATACTGTCACCAGGCCAACAATCCTAGCACAATACTGTCACCAGGCCATCACAATCCTAGCACAATACTGTCACCAGGCCAGCAATCCTAGCACAATACTGTCACCAGGCCATCACAATCCTAACAATACTGTCATCAGGCCATCACAATCCTAACAATACTGTCACCAGGCCATCACAATCCTAGCACAATACTGTCACCAGGCCATCACAATCCTAACATAATACTATCACCAGGCCATCACAATCCTAGCACAATGCTGTCACCAGGCCAGCACAATCCTAACACAATACTGTCACCAGGCCAGCACAATCCTAACACAATACTATCACCAGGCCAGCACAATCCTAGCACAATATTGTCACCAGGCCAGCACAATCCTAACACAATACTATCACCAGGCCAGCACAATCCTAGCACAATGCTGTCACTAGGCCAGCACAATCCTAACACAATACCGTCACCAGGCCATCACAATCCTAGCACAATACTGTCACCAGGCCATCACAATCCTAACACAATACTGTCACCAGGCCATCACAATCCTAACACAACACTGTCACCAGGCCATCACAATCCTAGCACAATACTGTCACCAGGCCATCACAATCCTAACACAACACTGTCACCAGGCCATCACAATCCTAGCACAATACTGTCACCAGGCCATCACAATCCTAACACAACACTGTCACCAGGCCATCACAATCCTAGCACAATACTGTCACCAGGCCATCACAATCCTAACACAACACTGTCACCAGGCCATCACAATCCTAGCACAATACTGTCACCAGGCCATCACAATCCTAACACAACACTGTCACCAGGCCATCACAATCCTAGCACAATACTGTCACCAGGCCATCACAATCCTAGCACAATACTGTCACCAGGCCATCACAATCCTAACACAATACTGTCACCATGCCATCACAATCCTAACACAATACTGTCACCAGGCCATCACAATCCTAGCACAATACTGTCACCAAGCCATCACAATCCTAACACAATACTGTCACCATGCCATCACAATCCTAACACAATACTGTCACCAGGCCATCACAATCCTAGCACAATACTGTCACCAAGCCATCACAATCCTAACACAATACTGTCACCATGCCATCACAATCCTAACACAATACTGTCACCAGGCCATCACAATCCTAGCACAGTACTGTCACCAGGCCATCACAATCCTAGCACAATACTGTCACCAGGCCATCACAACCCTAACACAATACTGTCACCAGGCCATCACAATCCTAACACAATACTGTCACCAGGCCATCACAATCCTAACACAATACTGTCACCAGGCCATCACAATCCTAGCACAGTACTGTCACCAGACCATCACAATCCTAGCAGAATACTGTCACCAGGCTAGCACAATCCTAGCAGAATACTGTCACCAGGCCATCACAATCCTAACAATACTGTCACCAGGCCATCACAATCCTAACAATACTGTCACCAGGCCAGCACAATCCTAGCACAATACTGTCACCAGGCCAGCACAATCCTAGCACAATACTGTCACCAGGCCAGCACAATACTATCACCAGGCCATCACAATCCTAACATAATACTATCACCAGGCCAGCACAATCCTAGCACAATACTGTCACCAGGCCAGCACAATCCTAGCACAATACTGTCACCAGGCCAGCACAATACTATCACCAGGCCATCACAATCCTAACATAATACTATCACCAGGCCAGCACAATCCTAACACAATACTATCACCAGGCCAGCACAATGCTGTCACCAGGCCAGCACAATCCTAACACAATACTGTCACCAGGCCATCACAATCCTAGCACAATACTGTCACCAGGCCATCACAATCCTAGCACAGTACTGTCACCAGGCCATCACAATCCTAGCACAGTACTGTCACCAGGCCATCACAATCCTAGCACAGTACTGTCACCAGGCCATCACAATCCTAGCACAGTACTGTCACCAGTCCAGCACAATCCTAACACAATACTGTCACCAGGCCATCACAATCCTAGCACAATACTGTCACCAGGCCATCACAATCCTAGCACAATACTGTCACCAGGCCAGCACAATCCTAACACAATACTGTCACCAGGCCAGCACAATCCTAGCACAATACTGTCACCAGGCCATCACAATCCTAGCACAATACTGTCACCAGGCCATCACAATCCTAGCACAATACTGTCACCAGGCCATCACAATCCTAGCACAATACTGTCACCAGGCCATCACAATCCTAGCACAATACTGTCACCAGGCCAGCACAATCCTAGCACAATACTGTCACCAGGCCAGCACAATCCTAACACAATACTGTCACCAGGCCAGCACAATCCTAGCACAATACTGTCACCAGGCCATCACAATCCTAGCACAATACTGTCACCAGGCCATCACAATCCTAGCACAATACTGTCACCAGGCCAGCACAATCCTAGCACAATACTGTCACCAGATCACTTCGGTTCTGGGACCTTAATCAAGGTCCCAAGACCTTGATAAAGGTATCTATTACCACTGTTTATCAAACAATAACTTTGCAACAAGAACGCTATGATAATTTACTAAGACGTTTCGCCCAGCAGCTCCAGGGGGCCGAAACGTCTTAATAAAATGCTATATACTGGTAGGCTGTGTTCTATTAATAGAATAATAGACATTAGGTCTACGAGGGTCATAGAGCTCAAATTTGCAATCGACTTAAAAATTTAAGAATATTACCTGAAACTGCAAATAAACCAAGTCTATATATACTGTATATTGGAATATACACTTCTCAGTGTATATACTCTGTGTATTGAGATATAAACTTCTCATTGTATATACCCTCTATATTGGAATATGCACTTCTCAGTGTATATACTCTGTGTATTGAGATATAAACTTCTCATTGTATATACCCTCTATATTGGAATATGCACTTCTCAGTGTATATACTCTGTGTATTGAGATATAAACTTCTCATTGTATATACCCTCTATATTGGAATATACACTTCTCAGTGTATATACTCTGTGTATTGAGATATAAACTTCTCATTGTATATACCCTCTATATTGGAATATACACTTCTCAGTGTATATACTCTGTGTATTGAGATATAAACTTCTCATTGTATATACCCTCTATATTGGAATATACACTTCTCAGTGTATATACCCTCTATATTGGAATATACACTTCTCAGTGTATATACCCTCTATATTGGAATATACACTTCTCAGTGTATATACCCTCTATATTGGAATATGCACTTTTGAATGTATATATATATGCTGTATAGTGGGATATATTTCTCAATGTATATTCCCTGTATATTGGAATATACAGTTTTCAATTAATATACCGTATATGTTGGGATATGCACTTCTCAATGTATATACCCTCTGTAGTGGGATATATACTTAATGCATAAAACCTATATATTGGAATATACACTTCTCAGTGTATATACCCTGTATATGGAATGTATACTTCCACCGTAAAAACATTTAAAGGGTAATGCTGGAGGTAGGATCCACGTATTCAAACCCCATCCGTTCCGTGGTCTGTTATCATGATAATACCGTTGTTCTGTCCACTTATTGGTGAATATAGAGAGAATATCTTACTAATGAAGATAAGATATACTAAGCAAATTTCTTAAATTTGCTTGTAACAGGAAAGCGAGCTGTAGATATAAATTCAGACGAACTTCTATTCACCCTTTTGTGGCCTAGTTCCTAGGCCTATTGTGTATCCATATGGTCGTGTACTACCATCCACAGGATGGATATGAGGTACACAATAAACTAGCCACTACCATCCACAGGATGGATACGAGGTACACAATAAACTAGCCACTACCATCCACAGGATGGATATGAGGTACACAATAAACTAGCCACTACCATCCACAGGATGGATATGAGGTACAAAATAAACTAGCCACTACCATCCACAGGATGGATATGAGGTACAAAATAAACTAGCCACTACCATCCACAGGATGGATATGAGGTACACAATAAACTAGCCACTACCATCCACAGGATGGATATGAGGTACACAATAAACTAGCCACTACCATCCACAGGATGGATATGAGGTACACAATAAACTAGCCACTACCATCCACAGGATGGATATGAGGTACACAATAAACTAGCCACTACCATCCACAGGATGGATATGAGGTACACAATAAACTAGCCACTACCATCCACAGGATGGATATGAGGTACACAATAAACTAGCCTCTACCATCCACAGGATGGATATGAGGTACACAATAAACTAGCCACTACCATCCACAGGATGGATATGAGGTACACAAACTAGCCACTACCATCCACAGGATGGATATGAGGTACACAATAAACTAGCCACTACCATCCACAGGATGGATATGAGGTACACAATAAACTAGCCACTACCATCCACAGGATGGATATGAGGTACACAATAAACTAGCCACTACCATCCACAGGATGGATATGAGGTACACAAACTAGCCACTACCATCCACAGGATGGATATGAGGTACACAATAAACTAGCCACTACCATCCACAGGATGGATATGAGGTACACAATAAACTAGCCACTACCATCCACAGGATGGATATGAGGTACACAATAAACTAGCCACTACCATCCACAGGATGGATATGAGGTACACAATAAACTAGCCACTACCATCCACAGGATGGATATGAGGTACACAATAAACTAGCCACTACCATCCACAGGATGGATATGAGGTACACAATAAACTAGCCACTACCATCCACAGGATGGATATGAGGTACACAATAAACTAGCCACTACCATCCACAGGATGGATATGAGGTACACAATAAACTAGCCACTACCATCCACAGGATGGATATGAGGTACACAATAAACTAGCCACCACCATCCACAGGATGGATATGAGGTATACAATAAACTAGCCACTACCATCCACAGGATGGATATGAGGTACACAAACTAGCCACTACCATCCACAGGATGGATATGAGGTACACAAACTAGCCACTACCATCCACAGGATGGATATGAGGTACACAATAAACTAGCCACTACCATCCACAGGATGGATATGAGGTACACAATAAACTAGCCACTACCATCCACAGGATGGATATGAGGTAAACAATAAACTAGCCACTACCATCCACAGGATGGATATGAGGTACACAATAAACTAGCCACTACCATCCACAGGATGGATATGAGGTACACAATAAACTAGCCACTACCATCCACAGGATGGACATGAGGTACACAATAAACTAGCCACTACCATCCACAGGATGGACATGAGGTACACAATAAACTAGCCACTACCATCCACAGGGTGGATATGAGGTACACAACTAGCCACTACCATCCACAGGATGGATATGAGGTACACAATAAACTAGCCACCACCATCCACAGGATGGATATGAGGTACACAATAAACTAGCCACCACCATCCACAGGATGGATATGAGGTACACAATAAACTAGCCACCACCATCCATAGGATGGATATGAGGTACACAATAAACTAGCCACCACCATCCACAGGATGGATATGAGGTACACAATAAACTAGCCACTACCATCCACAGGATGGATATGAGGTACACAATAAACTAGCCACTACCATCCACAGGATGGATATGAGGTACACAATAAACTAGCCACTACCATCCAAAAGACTGGACAGGAGGTACACAAACTAGCCACCTCGACTGAGAAATTGAAATATCTAAGTCGTATTCTTCCCCAAATTCTCAAGACTGAATATTTCCGTTCGTTTATGTAAACATTATGGGTAGCCCTGATAACTGGCTCTCCCACTTAATGGCGGCGAGACCAATACACTCGAGAGAGGGGGGGAAAAAGGTGTCAGTTGATCAGGTTACCACATATACAGTTAGTTACACAGATTATCATACATAGCAGTATATGTGTAGAGAACCTGAGATAATCCCTAAAAAGGTAACCCCACAAAAGGTCACAGTGACCTATTTCCATTGGGGTGATTTAGTGGCCCTAACAAATGGGGAAAAGGGGAGATAACTCCAGGGGATAGCAAGGGGAACAGAAAGGGGAGATGACTCCAGGGGAGAGTAAGGGGAACAGAAAGGGGAGATGACTCCAGGAGAGAGTAAGGGGAACAGAAAGGGAAGATGACTCCAGGAGAGAGTAAGGGGAACAGAAAGGGGAGATGACTCCAGGAGAGAGTAAGGGGAACAGAAAGGGGAGATGACTCCAGGAGAGAGTAAGGGGAACAGAAAGGGCAGATAACTCCAGGAGAGAGTAAGGGGAACAGAACGGGGAGATGACTCCAGGAGAGAGTAAGGGGAACAGAAAGGGGAGATAACTCCAGGAGAGAGTAAGGGGAACAGAACGGGGAGATAACTCCAGGAGAGAGTAAGGGGAACAGAACGGGGAGATAACTCCAGGAGAGAGTAAGGGGAACAGAAAGGGGAGATGACTCCAGGAGATTTGTGCCACCAGACGCAAGAGCCACAGACTAATAGCAACAGCATGGCACTTTACACACACGGGGCCAGGAGCTATGAATCGACCCCTTCAACCACAATTAGGCAAGAACACACACTCAAAATTGTGAGCTAGCTAGTTAATGGTGTTGAAAGTCCATCGTCTACACGAGGATCATTATATATATATATATATATATATATATATATATATATATATATATATATATATATATATATATATATATATATATATATATATGTCGTGCCGAATAGGCAGAACTTGCGATCTTGGCTTAAATAGCAACGTTCATCTTGCCATATAGGACAAGTGAAAATTTGTGTATGCAATAATTTCGCCAAAATCATTCTGAACCTAACGAAAAAAATATATTTCACTGTGTTTGTTTAGTATTAAATTATTGTAAACAAATCTAAAATATATTTAGTTGGGTTAGGCTAAAATAAATTGTTCTTGTTATAATAAGGTTAGGTAAGTTTTCTAAGGTTCTTTTGGAGCAAAATTAAAAATTTTTACATTAACATTAATGAAAAAAATATATCTTTAAACGTACATAGAAAATTTTAGAAAGGACTTAATTTTAAACGAGTTCTTGATAATTGACCAGTTTTACCTATTCGGCACGACATATATATATATATATATATATATATATATATATATATATATATATATATATATATATATATATATATATATATATATATATATATTAATTTGTAATGGTTACACCACTTACTACTTTCTCTAATGCATCCCACTGATCAATATCCAGTGTGTACTCACTTATTTGTACTCGCCTATTTGTGGTTGCAGGGGTCGAGTCACAGCTCCTGGCTCCGCCTCTTCGCTGATTGCTACTAGGTCCTCTCTCTCCCTGCCCCATGAGCTCTATCATACCTCGCCTTAAAACTATGTATGGTTCCCGCCTCCACTAGGTCACTTTCTAGGCTATTCCACGGCCTGACTACTCTATGACTGAAGAAATACTTCCTAACATCCCTTTGATTCATCTGAGTCTTCAACTTCCAATTGTGACCTCTTGTGTCTGTGTCCCATCTCTGGAACATCCCGTCTTTGTCCACCTTGTCTATTCCACGCAGTATTTTATATGAAGAAGAACATCAAATGGTATACAATACCGACAGGTTGGTAGGTAAGACACATAGGCAACAGTTAGCAACTTTATTCCGAAACGTTTCGCCTACACAGTAGGCTTCTTCAGTCGAATACAGAAAGTAGGCAGGAACAGTAGAGATGTGAAGACGATGTTATCAGTCCATCACCCTTGAAGTCGTAGAATTTGAGGTTGTCAGTCCCTCAGCCTGGAGAAGTTCAGTTCCATAGTCAGGAACTATCTGAAGATCAAGCGACAGTGCGGAGACTTAAATACTGTCGGAAGGAGAGGTGCATAGTAGTAGTAGTAGTAGTAGTAGTAGTAGTAGTAGTAGTAGTAGTAGTAGCAGTGAGAATGTAGCCACTGAGAGGTCACGTCCCTTCTCCAGGCTGAGGGACTGACAACCTCAAATTCTAAGACTACAAGAGTGATGGACTGATTACATCGTCTTCATATTTCTACTGTTCCTGCCTACTTTCTGTATTCGACGGAAGAAGCCTACTGTGTAGGCGAAACGTTTCGGAATAAAGTTGCCTAACTGTTGCCTATGTGTCTTACCTTCCACCCAGTATTTTGTATGTCGTTATCATGTCTCCCCTGACCCATCTGTTTTCCAGTGTTGTCAGACCGATTTCCCTTAACCTTTCTTCGTACGACATTCCCCTTAGCACTTTCTCTAATTTCTTGACGTGCTTGACCAGGTGTGGGTTCGAGACAAGTGCTGCATACTCCAGTATGGGCCTGACGTACAAAGTGTACAGTGTCTTGAACGAACGTGTGTGTGTGTGTGTGTGTGTGTGTGTGTGTGTGTGTGTGTGTTGTGTGTTGTGTGTTGTGTGTTGTGTGTTGTGAGTGTGTGTGTGTGTGTGTGTGTGTGTGTGTGTGTGTGTGTGTGTGTGTGTGTGTGTTTTGTGCGTTGTGTGTTGTGTGTGTGTGTTGTGTGTTGTGTGTCGTGTGTGTGTGGTGTGTGTGTGGTGTTTGTGTGTGTGTGTGTGTGTGTGTGTGTGTGTGTGTGTGTGTGTGTGTGTGTGTGTGGTGTGTGTGGTGTGTGTGGTGTGTGTGGTGTGTGTGGTGTGTGTGGTGTGTGTGTGGTGTGTGGTGTGTGTGGTGTGTGGTGTGTGTGGTGTGTGTGTGTGTAGTGTGTGTGTGTAGTGTGTGTGTAGTGTGTGTGTAGTGTGTGTGTGTAGTGTGTGTGTGTGTTGTGTGTGTAGTGTGTGTGTGTGTGTGTGTGTGTGTGTGTGTGTGTGTGTGTGTGTGTGTGTGTGTGTGTGTGTGTGTGTGTTGTGTGTGTGTTGTGTGTGTGTGTGTGTGTGTGTGTGTGTGTATGTGTGTGTGTGTGTGTGTGTGTGTTGTGTGTGTGTAGTGTGTGTGTGTGTGTGTGTGTGTGTGTGTGTGTGTGTGTGTGTGTTGTGTGTGTGTGTGTGTGTGTGTGTGTGTGTAATGTTTATGTATTTGCCATGCTCTGAGTGCAGGGGTCGAGCCACGGCTCTCAGTTACTTACAAACTATCACAGAGTGCAAGATATTTCACTGGTAGGAGACCCCGAGTTATCAGGTAGGAGACCCTGAGTTATCAGGTAGGAGACCCTGAGTTATCAGGTAGGAGACACCGAGTTATCAGGTAGGAGACCCCGAGTTATCAGGTAGGAGACCCTGAGTTATCAGGTAGGAGACCCTGAGTTATCAGGTAGGAGACCCCGAGTTATCAGGTAGGAGACCCTGAGTTATCAGGTAGGAGACCCCGAGTTATCAGGTAGGAGACCCCGAGTTATCAGGTAGGAGACCCCGAGTTATCAGGTAGGAGACCCCGAGTTATCAGGTAGGAGACCCCGAGTTATCAGGTAGGAGACCCTGAGTTATCAGGTAGGAGACCCTGAGTTATCAGGTAGGAGACCCCGAGTTATCAGGTAGGAGACCCTGAGTTATCAGGTAGGAGACCCCGAGTTATCAGGTAGGAGACCCCGAGTTATCAGGTAGGAGACCCCGAGTTATCAAGTAGGAGACCCCGATTTATCAGGTAGGAGACCCCGAGTTATCAGGTAGGAGACCCCGATTTATCAGGTAGGAGACCCTGAGTTATCAGGTAGGAGACCCCGAGTTATCAGGTAGGAGACCCCGATTTATCAGGTAGGAGACCCCGAGTTATCAGGTAGGAGACCCCGATTTATCAGGTAGGAGACCCCGATTTATCAGGTAGGAGACCCCGAGTTATCAGGTAGGAGACCCTGAGTTATCAGGTAGGAGACCCCGAGTTATCAGGTAGGAGACCCCGATTTATCAGGTAGGAGACCCCGAGTTATCAGGTAGGAGACCCCGATTTATCAAGTAGGAGACCCCGATTTATCAGGTAGGAGACCCTGATTTATAAGGTAGGAGACCCCGAGTTATCAAGTAGGAGACCCCGATTTATCAGGTAGGAGACCCCGATTTATCAGGTAGGAGACCCTGATTTATAAGGTAGGAGACCCTGATTTATCAGGTAGGAGACCCTGAGTTATCAGGTAGGAGACCCTGAGTTA
>NC_091390.1:2777935-2790435 GCF_038502225.1 Cherax quadricarinatus
GACCCAGTGGTTAGCTGGCTCAGTGGCTAGCTGGTCCAGTGGCTAGCTGGTTCAGTGGCTAGCTGGTCCAGTGGCTAGCTGGTTCAGTGGCTAGCTGGTCCAGTGGCTAGCTGGTCCAGTGGCTAGCTGGCTCAGTGGTTAGCTGACCCAGTGGTTAGCTGGCTCAGTGGCTAGCTGGTCCAGTGGCTAGCTGGTTCAGTGGCTAGCTGGTCCAGTGGCTAGCTGGTTCAGTGGCTAGCTGGTCCAGTGGCTAGCTGGTCCAGTGGCTAGCTGGCCCAGTGGCTAGCTGACCCAGTGGCTAGCTGGTCCAGTGGCTAGCTGGTCCAGTGGCTAGCTGGTCCAGTGGCTAGCTGGTCCAGTGGCTAGCTGGTCCAGTGACTAGCTGGTCCAGTGGCTAGCTGGTCCAGTGGCTAGCTGGTCCAGTGGCTAGCTGGTCCAGTGGCTAACGCGTCGGTCTGGAGTTTTGTGACTCTCTGACCGCGGGTTCTATCCCCACCCGTGGTGGAGCTTGATTTCGTGAGTCTAGGAAGGTGCTGAATAGGCTAGGAGGGCTAGGGATCAGCTAGGACTCCCCAAAAGAGATAGCAGTAAGTCATGGGATTGCTAGGAACTTGCTAGGCGTGTGGACAACGTCTGAGGAATGTTGGGAACGTTCTAGAAACGTTTCGAACGTTCTAGAAACGTTTTGACGTTCTAGAAATGTTTTGAACGTTCTAGAAACGTTTCGAACGTTCTAGAAACGTTTTGACGTTCTAGAAATGTTTTGAACGTTCTAGGAACGTTTCGAACGTTCTAGAAACGTTTTGACGTTCTAGGAACGTTTTGAACGTTCTAGAGAGGTTTTGAACGTACTAAGAATAATGTGAACGCCATAAGAGCGACGTAAACGCTCTAAGAGCGCCGTGAACGTCCTAAGAGCGTCCTGAACGTTCTAAGAGCGTCCTGAACGCTATAAGAGCGTCTTGAACGGTCTAAGAGCGTCCTGAACGCTCTTGGTGCGTCCTAAACGCGGTAAGATTGCCGTGAATGCCCTAAGAGTGTCCTGAACACGCTAAGAGCGTCCTGAACGCTCTAAGAGCGTCCTGAACACGCTAAGAGCGTCCTGAACACTCTTAGTGCGTCGTAAACGCCCTGAAAACGTCGTGAACGCCCTAAGAGTACCGTGAACGCCCTTAGAGCGTCGTGAACGCCCTAAAAGTGTCGTGAACGCCCTAAGAACGTCGTGAACGCCCTAAGAGTACCGTGAACGCCCTTAGAGCGTCGTGAACGACCTAAGAGCGTCGTGAACGCCCTAAGAGCGTCGTGAACGCCCTAAGAGCGTCGTGAACGCCCTAAGAGCATCGTGAACGCCCTAAGAGCGTCGTGAACGCCCTAAGAACGTCGTGAACGCCCTAAGAGTACCGTGAACGCCCTTAGAGCGTCGTGAACGACCTAAGAGCGTCGTGAATGCCCTAAGAACGTCGTGAACGCCCTAAGAGCGTCGTGAACGCCCTAAGAGCATCGTGAACGCTCTAAGAGCGTTGTGAACGCCCTAAGAGCGCCGTGAACGCCATAAGAGCGTCGTGAACGCCCTAAAAACGTCATGAACGCCCTAAGAATACCGTGAACGCCCTAAGAGCGTTGTGAACGCCCTAAGAGCGCCGTGAACGCTCTAAGAGCTTCGTGAACGCCCTAAAAGCGTCGTGAACGCTCTAAGAGCTTCGTGAACGCCCTAAGAGCTTCGTGAACGCCCTAAGAGCGTCGTGAACGCTCTAAGAGCTTTGTGAACGCCCTAAGAGCGTTGTGAACGCCCTAAGAGCGCCGTGAACGCTCTAAGAGCTTCGTGAACGCCCTAAGAGCGTCGTGAACGCTCTATGAGCGCCGTGAACGCCTAAGAGCGCCGTGAACGCTCTAAGAGCTTCGTGAACGTTTATAGAACATTCTATTAACGAAAAAAATTAATGAGAACTCTTTTTAAAACTATTAAGTAAAGAAATGAACGTTGAACGTTCTGTGAACGTGAGAAGTGTGAAGACAGTGAACGATCATGGAACAGTGAACGATCATGGAGCAGTGAAAGATCATGGAACAGTGAACGATCATGGAGCAGTGAACGATCATGGAACAGTGAACGATCATGGAACAGTTAACCATCATGGAGCAGTGAACGATCATGGAACAGTGAACGACCATGGAGCAGTGAACGATCATGGAACAGTGAACGACCATGGAGCAGTGAACGATCATGGAACAGTGAACGATCATGGAGCAGTGAACGATCATGGAACAGTGAACGATCATGGAACAGTGAACGATCATGGAGCAGTGAACGATCATGGAACAGTTAACGATCATGGAGCAGTGAACGATCATGGAACAGTGAACGACCATGGAGCAGTGAAAGATCATGGAACAGTGAACGATCATGGAACAATGAACGACCATGGAACAGTGAACGATCATGGAGCAGTGAACGATCATGGAACAGTGAACGACCATGGAACAGTTAACGACCATGGAACAGTGAACGATCATGGAACAGTGAACACAAGAACAGTGAACGATCATGGAGCAGTGAACGATCATGGAACAGTGAACGACCATGGAACAGTGAACGATCATGGAGCAGTGAACACAAGAACAACAGTGAACGATCATGGAGCAGTGAACGATCATGGAACAGTGAACGACCATGGAACAGTGAACGACCATGGAACAGTGAACGATCATGGAACAGTGAACACAAGAACAACAGTGAACGATCATGGAGCAGTGAACGATCATGGAACAGTGAACGACCATGGAACAGTGAACGATCATGGAACAGTGAACACAAGAACAACAGTGAACGATCATGGAGCAGTGAACGATCATGGAACAGTGAACGACCATGGAACAGTGAACGATCATGGAACAGTGAACACAAGAACAACAGTGAACGATCATGGAGCAGTGAACGATCATGGAACAGTGAACGACCATGGAACAGTGAACGATCATGGAGCAGTGAACGATCATGGAACAGTGAACGACCATGGAACAGTTAACGATCATGGAACAGTGAACGACCATGGAACAGTGAACGATCGTGGAACAGTGAACACAAGAACAACAGTGAACGACCATGGAACAGTGAACGATCATGGAACATTGAACGACCATGGAACAGTGAACAATCATGGAACAGTGAACGATCATGGAACAGTGAACACAAGAACAACAGTGAACGATCATGGAACAGTGAACACAAGAACAACAGTGAACGATCATGGAACAGTGAACGATCATGGAGCAGTGAACGATCATGGAACAGTGAACGATCATGGAACAGTGAACGATCATGGAACAGTGAACGACCATGGAACAGTGAACGACCATGGAACAGTGAACGATCATGGAACAGTGAACACAAGAACAACAGTGAACGATCATGGAGCAGTGAACGATCATGGAACAGTGAACGACCATGGAACAGTGAACGATCATGGAACAGTGAACACAAGAACAACAGTGAACGACCATGGAGCAGTGAACGATCATGGAACAGTGAACGACCATGGAGCAGTGAACGATCATGGAACAGTGAACGCACAATAATTAATGAACATATAACAGTGAACTCAAAAGTGAACGAACGCATCACAGTGAACGCATCACAGTGAACGTATCACAGTGAACGCATCACAGTGAACGCATCACAGTGAACGCACATACTACAGAACGCAGCACAAAAAACACTGAACGCACATAACGCCACTGAGGGCAAAGTAGAAAATGAACGCGTTCTGCACCGAGAACGCACACAGATGAACGCTGGCGTGTCCACACAGTGCCGACAGCAGTGAACGCTTACGAATGAAACGAACGTAAGGCAAATAGATTACTGGGATTTATATCAAGAAGTGTAAGCAACAGAAGTCCAGAGGTCATGTTGCAGCTTTATACATCATTAGTAAGGCCTCACCTAGATTATGCAGCTCAGTTCTGGTCTCCATATTACAGAATGGACATAAATTCGTTAGAAAACATTCAGCGTAGGATGACTAAATTAATACATAGCATTAGAAATCTTCCTTATGAAGAAAGATTGAAGACTCTTAAGTTACATTCACTTGTTAGACGAAGAATGAGGGGAGACCTGATCGAAGTGTATAAGTGGAAGATAGGTATTAATAAAGGGGATATTAACAAGGTCTTGAGGATATCTCTCCAAGAGAGAACCCGCAGTAATGGATTTAAATTAAATAAGTTTAGATTTAGAAAGGACATAGGAAAGTATTGGTTTGGAAATAGGGTAGTTGATGAGTGGAACAGTCTACCTAGTTGGGTTATTGAGGCTAGGACTTTGGGTAGTTTCAAATTTAGGTTGGATAAGTACATGAGTGAGAGGGGTTGGATTTGAGTGGGACTTGCACATCAGAGCTTATTTCTTGGGTGGCATTGAAAATTGGGTTGGTCAAATGTTTGTTAGTGGGATGAATTGTAAAGGACCTGCCTAGTATGGGCCAACAGGCCTGCTGCAGTGTTCCTCCTTTCTTATGTTCTTATCTACGAACGCAAGAGAACGCATTGAACGTAAGGTGACACAGTGAACACAAGGAAACACAAGATAACGCAAGAGAACGCAAGAGAACATAAGATAACGCAAGAGAACGCAAGAAAACGCAACTTCCACTGAACCTTAAGGAAAATAAACGCGAACGAATAAACGCACAGGCATTTTAAGCGCTTGGAAAGGGCTTTGGAACTCTTGAAAAAAACGCGAAAATATGTGGCAACGAGTGAACAGAACGCGTTCAAGAACAGAACGCGTCAGGAGACACTGTCAAAGAAACTGGTCTGAACGCCAAGACGTCCAAAGTAAGAAAGGAGGTGAAGGAAGGAGTGGGAATGAGAGGGGAGAGGGGATGAGAGGGACGGAGAGGGGAAGCAGAGAGGGGAAGAGGGGAAGGAGAGGGGAGAGGAGATGAGTGGGGTGAGGGGAAGGAAAGAGACGGAGAGGGGAGAGGGGAAGGAGAGGCGAAGGAGAGGGGAGAGGGAAAGGAGAGGGAAGAGGGTGGACGGTGGACATTCTTCATTATTCCAATTGATAGATGTGCCTATTAGAATTTTTAGGGGAGACGCAGCCCTCTCTATTTCGTAAGGGGACGCTACACTCTCATTTAGAGAGGGAGACGATACACTCTCATTTAGAGAGGGAGACGATACACTCTCATTTAGAGAGGGAGACGATACACTCTCATTTAGAGAGGGGGACGCTACACTCTCATTTAGAGAGGGAGACGATGCACTGTCATTTAGAGAGGGAGACGATACACTCTCATTTAGAGAGGGAGACGATACACTTTCATTTAGAGAGGGAGACGATGCACTCTCATTTAGAGAGGGAGACGATACACTCTCATTTAGAGAGGGAGACGATACACTCTCATTTAGAGAGGGAGACGATACACTTTCATTTAGAGAGGGAGACGATGCACTCTCATTTAGAGAGGGGGACGTTACACTCTCATTTAGAGAGGGAGACGATACACACTCATTTAGAGAGGGAGACGATACACTCTCATTTAGAGAGGGAGACGATACACTCTCATTTAGAGAGGGAGACAATACACTCTCATTTAGAGAGGGAGACGATACACTCTCATTTAGAGAGGGGGACGCTACACTCTCATTTAGAGGGAGACGATGCACTGTCATTTAGAGAGGGAGACGATACACTCTCATTTAGAGAGGGAGACGATACACTTTCATTTAGAGAGGGAGACGATGCACTCTCATTTAGAGAGGGAGACGATACACTCTCATTTAGAGAGGGAGACGATACACTCTCATTTAGAGAGGGAGACGATACACTTTCATTTAGAGAGGGAGACGATGCACTCTCATTTAGAGAGGGGGACGTTACACTCTCATTTAGAGAGGGAGACGATACACTCTCATTTAGAGAGGGAGACGATACACTCTCATTTAGAGAGGGGGACGATACACACTCATTTAGAGAAGGGGACGCTACACTCTCATTTAGAGAGGGAGACGATACACACTCATTTAGAGAGTGAGACGATACACTCTCATTTAAACCATACCCCCGGCCGGGATTGAACCCGCGGTCATAGAGTCTCAAAACTCCAGCCCGTCGCGCTAACCACTAGACCAGCTAGCCACAATAAGATTCATCCAACTAGGTATATTTCTACACCATAGGAAGGTTAGCACAGGCACCTCTGTGACCACAAATGCAAGTTTTTACAGACGAATCTCCAGCTAGCGTGGCCGTGACGAACTCTAGCTCAAGTCCCTTCACTGCCGTCAACATGACTTAAGAAATCGTAATGACACGATTGCAAATAAACCATACCCCCGGCCGGGATTGAACCCGCGGTCATAGAGTCTCAAAACTCCAGCCCGTCGCGCTAACCACTAGACCAGCTAGCCACAATCCCGGCCGGGGGTATGGTTTATTTGCAATCGTGTCATTACGATTTCTTAAGTCATGTTGACGGCAGTGAAGGGACTTGAGCTAGAGTTCGTCACGGCCACGCTAGCTGGAGATTCGTCTGTAAAAACTTACATTTGTGGTCACAGAGGTGCCTGTGCTAACCTTCCTATGGTGTAGAAATATACCTAGTTGGATGAATCTTATTGTGGCTAGCTGGTCTAGTGGTTAGCGCGACGGGCTGGAGTTTTGAGACTCTATGACCGCGGGTTCAATCCCGGCCGGGGGTATGGTTTATTTGCAATCGTGTCATTACGATTTCTTAAGTCATGTTGACGGCAGTGAAGGGACTTGAGCTAGAGTTCGTCACGGCCACGCTAGCTGGAGATTCGTCTGTAAAAACTTGCATTTGTGGTCACAGAGGTGCCTGTGCTAACCTTCCTATGGTGTAGAAATATACCTAGTTGGATGAATCTTATTGTGGCTAGCTGGTCTAGTGGTTAGCGCGACGGGCTGGAGTTTTGAGACTCTATGACCGCGGGTTCAATCCCGGCCGGGGGTATGGTTTATTTGCAATCGTGTCATTACGATTTCTTAAGTCATGTTGACGGCAGTGAAGGGACTTGAGCTAGAGTTCGTCACGGCCACGCTAGCTGGAGATTCGTCTGTAAAAACTTGCATTTGTGGTCACAGAGGTGCCTGTGCTAACCTTCCTATGGTGTAGAAATATACCTAGTTGGATGAATCTTATTGTGGCTAGCTGGTCTAGTGGTTAGCGCGACGGGCTGGAGTTTTGAGACTCTATGACCGCGGGTTCAATCCCGGCCGGGGGTATGGTTTATTTGCAATCGTGTCATTACGATTTCTTAAGCCACTCTCATTTAGAGAGGGAGACGATACACTCTCATTTAGAGAGGGAGACGATACACTCTCATTTAGAGAGGGAGACGATACACTCTCATTTAGAGAGGGAGACGCTACACTCTCATTTAGAGAGGGAGACGATACACACTCATTTAGAGAGGGGGACGCTACACTCTCATTTAGAGAGGGAGACGATACACACTCATTTAGAGAGGGAGACGATACACTCTCATTTAGAGAGGGGGACGCTACACTCTCATTTAGAGAGGGGGACGATACACTTTCATTTAGAGAGGGAGACGATGCACTCTCATTTAGAGAGGGGGACGCTACACTCTCATTTAGAGAGGGAGACGATACACTTTCATTTAGAGAGGGAGACGATGCACTCTCATTTAGAGAGGGGGACGCTACACTCTCATTTAGAGAGGGAGACGATACACTTTCATTTAGAGAGGGGGACGCTACACTCTCATTTAGAGAGGGAGACGCTACACTCTCATTTAGAGAGGGAGACGATGCACTCTCATTTAGAGAGGGGGACGCTACACTCTCATTTAGAGAGGGAGACGCTACACTCTCATTTAGAGAGGGAGACGATACACTTTCATTTAGAGAGGGAGACGATGCACTCTCATTTAGAGAGGGGGACGCTACACTCTCATTTAGAGAGGGAGACGCTACACTCTCATTTAGAGAGGGAGACGATACACTTTCATTTAGAGAGGGGGACGATACACTCTCATTTAGAGAGGGGGACGCTACACTCTCATTTAGAGAGGGGGACGCTACACTCTCATTTAGAGAGGGAGACGCTACACTCTCATTTAGAGAGGGGGACGCTACACTCTCATTTAGAGAGGGGGACGCTACACTCTCATTTAGAGAGGGGGACGCTACACTCTCATTTAGAGAGGGGGACGCTACACTCTCATTTAGAGAGGGAGACGCTACACTCTCATTTAGAGGGGGACGCTACACTCTCATTTAGAGAGAGGACGTTAAATTGCCCTTTCAAAGAGGGTGAGAAACCTGCTCAACAGTCGTCTTCAGTCGAACACTAGAGACAGAGGAATTAATCGTGACGTGAACAGTCCCTCAGTCTTGGTAGGTGGTCAGTCCCTCAGTCTTGGTAGGTGGTGGTAAGTCCCTCAGTCTTGGTAGGTGGTGGTCAGTCCCTCAGTCTTGGTAGGTGGTGGTCAGTCCCCCAGTCTTGGTAGGTGGTGGTCAGTCCCTCAGTCTTGGTAGGTGGTGGTCAGTCCCTCAGTCTTGGTAGGTGGTGGTCAGTCCCTCAGTCTTGGTAGGTGGTGGTCAGTCCCTCAGTCTTAGTAGGTGGTGGTCAGTCCCTCAGTCTTAGTAGGTGGTGGTCAGTCCCCCAGTCTTGGTAGGTGGTGGTCAGTCCCCCAGTCTTGGTAGGTGGTGGTCAGTCCCTCAGTCTTGGTAGGTGGTGGTCAGTCCCCCAGTCTTGGTAGGTGGTGGTCAGTTCCCCAGTCTTGGTAGGTGGTGGTCAGTCCCCCAGTCTTGGTAGGTGGTGGTCAGTTCCCCAGTCTTGGTAGGTGGTGGTCAGTCCCTCAGTCTTGGTAGGTGGTGGTCAGTCCCCCAGTCTTGGTAGGTGGTGGTCAGTTCCCCAGTCTTGGTAGGTGGTGGTCAGTCCCTCAGTCTTGGTAGGTGGTGGTCAGTCCCTCAGTCTTGGTAGGTGGTGGTCAGTCCCTCAGTCTTGGTAGGTGGTGGTCAGTCCCCCAGTCTTGGTAGGTGGTGGTCAGTCCCTCAGTCTTGGTAGGTGGTGGTCAGTCCTTCAGTCTTGGTAGGTGGTCAGTCCCTCAGTCTTGGTAGGTCAGTCCATAACAGACATCATGATACCAATTTAAAATAGTGGGCCACACTCATCTTTATTGTCACCTCCAGCTGCTACATCTCACCTATGCTCTAATGTACAAGGCTTAAGGCTTGAGGGACTGACCACCTACTATGAAGGTTTGAGGGACTGACCACCTGCTATCAAGGACTCTGGGACTGACCACCTATCAAGGACACAGGGACTGACCCCCTGCTATCAAGGACTCAGGGATTGACCACCTACTATCAAGGACTCAGGGACTGACCATCTACTATCAAGGAATCAGGGACTGACCACCTACTATCAAGGAATCAGGGACTGACCACCTACTATCAAGGACTCAGGGACTAACCACCTACTGTCAAGGTCTCAGGGACTGACCACCTAACAAGGTCTCAGGGACTGACCACCTACTATCAAAGACTCATGGACTGACCACCTACTGTCAAGGACTCAGGGACTGACCACCTAATATCAAAGTCTCAGGGACTGACCACCTACTATCAAGGTCTCAGGGACTGACCACCTACTTTCAAGGTCTCAGGGACTGACCACCTATCAAGGACTGACCACCTATCAAGGTCTCAGTGACTGACTACCTACTATCAAGGTCTCAGGGACTGACCACCTATCAAGGACTCAAGGACTGACCACTTACTATCAAGGACTCTGGGACTGACCACCTACTATCAAAGTTTCAGGGACTGACCCCCTACTACCAAGGTCTCAGGGACTGACCACCTATCAAGGTCTCAGGGACTGACCACCTACTGTCAAGGTCTCAGGGACTGACCACCTACTATGAAGGTCTCAGGGACTGACCACCTACTTTCAAGGTCTCAGGGACTGACCACCTACTATCAAGGTCTCAGGGACTGACCACCTACTTTCAGGGTCTCAGGGACTGACCACCTATCAAGGACTCAAGGACTGACCACTTACTATCAAGGTGTCAGGGACTGACCACCTACTATCAAGGACTCAGGGACTGACCCCCTACTATTGTCATGTAGGGGGGTAATGGTAACCTAACACATTTTGGGGAGTAAACGGGTGAAGTCAGTAGAGAGGGAAGAGGCAGTCGAGGTGGTAGGAGAGATGATTAGCAGAGGTAGGTAGGTAATGTGAGGTCACTAGTAACTACACCTCCACCTCTCATTATTCTACTCACCACACTACTCACCCTCACACTACTGGAAAAAATGAGTAAATAACTGGGACAGTGAATATTACTATTCTACTCAAACACAGTTTATTATTAAGTCTTTGGGAACAGGAGAACATTGGGATGGTACACATAAGCAGTGAGACAGGGAACACAATCAACTTGACCAAAATGGATGTAACTTACAATATAGTTCAGAGGACAGTTCACTACAGGAACTAAGCCACAGGTCCCAAGACCTATACAGCACGAGTACTGCTCCAAGCCAGTACTCTGCCCAATGTCTCCAACAGAGAGCCCCGTCAGATCAGAGCTCTGCCCCACGCCGCAGCTCTGCTTGACTCTCCCTGCTCAGAGCTCTGCGCACAGCAGCCGCTGCACTCGAAGTCCCTCTGCTCAGAGCTCTGCACCACATGAATCTCCCGATCATACTCTTCCTTGGGCTTATATGCTGGTCCAAGCACCCTCCACAAGGTACGACGTATACGACCACGTGTACGACCTGGCGCCGAGATCTGACGCCAGTGACGAACAAAGGACCTGAGACTTAAGCCGAAAAGGCGTGGCTGCTTAGCCACTTGCCAAGGCAAGGTGACCATATAATTAAATCACCCCAGAGACCTCACAAGCCCAGCTGAACTACATCACACTATCAAGGTCTCAAGGACTGACCACCTACTATCAAGGATTGAGGGACTGACCACCTACTATCAAGGTCTCAGGGACTGACCACCTACTATCAAGGACTCAAAGACTAACCACCTACTATCAAGGACTCAGGGACTGACCACCTATCAAGGACTCAAGGACTGACCAGCTACTATCAAGGTCTCAGGGACTGACCACCTATTATCAAGGTCTCAGGGACTGACCACCTACTATCAAGGACTCAAGGACTGACCACCTACTATCTAGGTCTCAGGAACTGACCACCTACTATCAAGGACTCAAGGACTGACCACCTACTATCTAGGTCTCAGGAACTGACCACCTACTATCAAGGTTTCAGGGACTGACCACCTATCTAGGTCTCAGGGACTGATCACCTACTATCAAGGTCTCAAGTGACTGACCACCTACTATCAAGGTCTCAGGATCTGACCACCTACCATCAAGGTTTCAGGGACTGACCACCTACTGTCAAGGTCTCAGGGACTGACCACCTGCTATCAAGGACTCAGGGACTGAACACCTATCAAAGTCTCATTGACTGACCACCTACTATCAAGGTCTCAGGGACTGACCACCTACTATCAAGGTTTTAGGGACTGACCACCTACTATCAAGGTTTCGGAGACTGACCACCTATCAAGGACTCAGGGACTGACCACCTACTGTCAAGGTCTCAGGGACTGACCAAGTACTGTCAAGGTCTCGGGGACAGATCACCTATCAAGGACTCAGGGACTGATCACCTACTATCAAGGTCTGAGGGACTGACCACCTACTATCAAGGTCTGAGGGACTGACCACCTACTATCAAGGTCTCAGGGACTGACCACCTACTATCAAGGTCTGAGGGACTGACCACCTACTATCAAGGACTGAGGGACTGACCACCTACTATCAAAGGTCTGAGGGACTGACCACCTACTATCAAAGTCTCAGGGACTGACCACCTACTATCAAGGTCTGTGGGACTAACCACCTACTATCAGGGTCTGAGAGACTAACCACCTACTATCAAGGTCTCAGGGACTGACCACCTACTATCAAGGTCTGAGGGACTGACCACCTACTATCAAGGACTGAGCGACTGACCACCTACTATCAAGGTCTGAGGGACTGACCACCTACTATCAAGGACTCAGGGACTGACCACCTACTATCAAGGTCTCAGGGACTGACCAAGTACTGTCAAGGTCTCAGGGACAGATCACCTATCAAGGACTCAGGGACTGATCACCTACTATCAAGGACTCAGGGACTGAGGGACTGACCACCTACTATCAAGGTCAGAGGGACTGACCACCTACTATCAAGGTCTGAGGGACTGACCACCTACTATCAAGGTCTCAGGGACTGACCACCTACTGTCAAGGTCTGAGGGACTGACCACCTACTATCAAGGACTGAGGGACTGACCACCTACTATCAAAGGTCTGAGGGACTGACCACCTACTATCAAAGTCTCAGGGACTGACCACCTACTATCAAGGTCTGTGGGACTGACCACCTACTATCAGGGTCTGAGGCACTAACCACCTACTATCAAG
>NC_091390.1:2795435-2817935 GCF_038502225.1 Cherax quadricarinatus
AATAAAGACACCCAGGTGTTGTACATGTGTCTTATTCATCAATAAAGTCACCCAGGTGTTGTACATGTGTCTTATTCATCAATAAAGACACCCAGGTGTTGTACATGTGTCTTATTCATCAATAAAGACACCCAGGTGTTGTACATGTGTCTTATTCATCAATAAAGACACCTAGGTGTTGTACATGTGTCTTATTCATCAATAAAGTCATCCAGGTGTTGTACATGTGTCTTATTCATCAATAAAGACACCCAGGTGTTGTACATGTGTCTTATTCATCAATAAAGTCACCCAGGTGTTGTACATGTGTCTTATTCATCAATAAAGACACCCAGGTGTTGTACATGTGTCTTATTCATCAATAAAGACACCCAGGTGTTGTACATGTGTCTTATTCATCAATAAAGTCACCCAGGTGTTGTACATGTGTCTTATTCATCAATAAAGACACCCAGGTGTTGTACATGTGTCTTATTCATCAATAAAGACACCCAGGTGTTGTACATGTGTCTTATTCATCAATAAAGACACCCAGGTGTTGTACATGTGTCTTATTCATCAATAAAGACACCCAGGTGTTGTACACCTGTAATTATAACGAAGTTACTGACGGATTCGTTAACCAATAACGAATAAATTGTAAATTTATTAATATTTAACAAATCTTTATTTAATTTTAACGAATAAATCTTTATTTCGTTAGTATATAAGGAATAAATATTGATTGTATTCGATGTATAACGAAATATTCGTTTACTTCGTTGATATGTAACGAAATATTCGTTTACTTCGTTGATATGTAACGAAATATTCGTTTACTTCGTTGATATGTAACGAAATATTCGTTTACTTCGTTGATATATTACGAAATATTCGTTTACTTCGTTGATATGTAACGAAATATTCGTTTACTTCGTTGATATATTACGAAATATTCGTTTACTTCGTTGATATATAACGAAATATTCGTTTACTTCGTTGATATATAACGAAATATTCGTTTACTTCGTTGATATATAACAAAATATTCGTTTACTTCGTTGATATATAACGAAATATTCGTTTACTTCGTTGATATATAACAAAATATTCGTTTACTTCGTTGATATATAACGAAATTTCGTTGATATGTTACCAACAAACTTTTATTTCGTTCGTTAAGTAACGGAATACATTTCGTTAATTTGTAACTAGGAACTTATTGTTTTTTTCTGATTTTAACGATTTCTTTCGTTTATTTATAACGAAATATACTGAAATTTCGTTATATTACGAAAGTAGCTGTTGGTTCGTTGATTCGTAGCATATTAAACTATTTCGTTAATTTACAACGAATTAAACTGTTTCGTTAATTTACAACGAATTAAACTATTTCGTTGACTTACAACGAATTAAACTATTTCGTTGACTTACAACGAATTAAACTGTTTCGTTAATTTACAACGAATTAAACTGTTTCGTTAATTTACAACGAATTAAACTGTTTCGTTAATTTACAACGAATTAAACTGTTTCGTTAATTTACAACGAATTAAACTGTTTCGTTAATTTACAACGAATTAAACTGTTTCGTTAATTTACAACGAATTAAACTGTTTCGTTAATTTACAACGAATTAAACTGTTTCGTTAATTTACAACGAATTAAACTGTTTCGTTAATTTACAACGAATTAAACTGTTTCGTTAATTTACAACGAATTAAACTGTTTCGTTAATTTACAACGAATTAAACTGTTTCGTTAATTTACAACGAATTAAACTGTTTCGTTAATTTACAACGAATTAAACTGTTTCGTTAATTTACAACGAATTAAACTGTTTCGTTAATTTACAACGAATTAAACTGTTTCGTTAATTTACAACGAATTAAACTGTTTCGTTAATTTACAACGAATTAAACTGTTTCGTTAATTTACAACGAATTAAACTGTTTCGTTAATTTACAACGAATTAAACTGTTTCGTTAATTTACAACGAATTAAACTTTTTCGTTAATTTACAACGAATTAAACTATTTCGTTGATTTACAACGAATTAAACTGTTTCGTTAATTTACAACGAATTAAACTTTTTCGTTAATTTACAACGAATTAAACTATTTCGTTGATTTACAACGAATTAAACTTTTTCGTTAATTTACAACGAATTAAACTATTTCGTTGATTTACAACGAATTAAACTGTTTCGTTAATTTACAACGAATTAAACTTTTTCGTTAATTTACAACGAATTAAACTATTTCGTTGATTTACAACGAATTAAACTGTTTCGTTAATTTACAACGAATTAGGCTGTTGTTTTACTGATTTACAATAAGTTATTTCGTTGATTAACGGGATAAGCTGTTGTACCGTTGACTGACAACGAAATAACTTATTCCGTTAATTATCAACGAAATAAGCAAACATTTCGTTGATTTCAACGATATATTTTTATATTTTGTGGATTACTGGGAACTAGGCTCTTCTCTCGTTAATTTACAACTAAAAAAGCTCGAAATTCGTTAATTTACAACTAAAAAAAGCTGGAAATTCGTTAATTTACAACTAATAAAGCTGAAAATTCGTTAATTTACAACGAATAAAGCTCGAAATTCGTTAATTTACAACTAATAAAGCTGAAAATTCGTTAATTTACAACGAATAAAGCTGAAAATTCGTTAATTTACAACGAATAAAGCTGAAAATTCGTTAATTTACAACTAATAAAGCTCACATTTCGTTGATTTTCAACGGCTGCAGCTGCTGGTTCGTTGACTGTCAACGAAATTCGCTGTTTGGCCGTTGAAGTGTAACGAATCTTGTTCTTGTTTCGTTAAATGTTAACTGGAGTTTACCTGGAGAAAGTTCCGGGGGTCAACGCCCCCGCGGCCCGGTCTGTGACCAGGCCTCCTGGTGGATCAGAGCCTGATCAACCAAGCTGTTGCTGCTGGCAGCACACAAACCAACGTACGAGCCACAGCTCGGCTGGTCAGGTAAATGATTCGAAATCGTTGAACTTTAAGAATAACGACTGGAAATATTGTTTATAAACTCTTGGTTTAATGTTTTATAAACTCTTGGTTTAATGTTTTATAAACTCTTGGTTTAATGTTTTACAAACTCTTGGTTTAATGTTTTACAAACTCTTGGTTTAATGTTTTACAAACTCTTGGTTTAATGTTTTACAAACTCTTGGTTTAATGTTTTACAAACTCTTGGTTTAATGTTTTACAAACTCTTGGTTTAATGTTTTACAAACTCTTGGTTTAATGTTTTACAAACTCTTGGTTTAATGTTTTACAAACTCTTGGTTTAATGTTTTATAAACTCTTTAATCTTTCATAAACCGTTGCTTTACTTTTCATAACCTATTGGTTTAATTTTTTATAAATCGTTGGTTTATTTTTTATAAACCGTTGGTTGAATTGTTTAATTTATGTTAAACTGTTGGTTTGGTTTATTTATAAGTGGTTGGTTTAACTTCTCATAAAATGTTGGTTTAATTTATAATATTCTATGATACAGCTGCATAATGTATTTGTGTCCATAAATGTGACCTTAAGACCTTTGTAAAAATTATCAGTGGCATTTGTGCGACCTTAAGACCTTTGTAAAAATTATCAGTGGCATTTGTGCGACCTTAAGACCTTTGTAAAAATTATCAGTGGCATTTGTGTGACCTTAAGACCTTTGTAAAAATTATCAGTGGCATTTGTGTGACCTTAAGACCTTTGTAAAAATTATCAGTGGCATTTGTGTGACCTTAAGAAAAATTATCAGTGGCATTTGTGTGACCTTAAGACCTTTGTAAAAATTATAAGTGGCATTTGTGCGACCTTAAGACCTTTGTAAAAATTATCAGTGGCATTTGTGCGACCTTAAGACCTTTGTAAAAATTATCAGTGACATTTGTGCGACCTTAAGACCTTTGTAAAAATTATCCATAACATCTGTGTGACCTTAAGACCTTTGTAAAAATTATCAGTGGCATTTGTGTGACCTTAAGACCTTTGTAAAAATTAACATCATTTGTGCGACCTTAAGACCTTTGTAAAAATTATCAGTGCATTTGTGACCTTAAGACCTTTGTAAAAATTATCAGTGGCATTTGTGCGACCTTAAGCGTAAAAATTATCAGTGCATTTGTGTGACCTTAAGACCTTTGTAAAATTATCAGTATTTGTGCGACCAGTGGCTTTGTAAAAATTTCAGTGGCATTTGTGACCTTAAGACCTTTGTAAAAATTATCATGGCAGTGACCTTTGTAAAAATTATCATTTGTGTGACCTTAAGACCTTTGTAAAAATTATCAGTGGCTTTGTGCGAAAAGATGTAAAAATTATCAGTGGCATTTGTGTGACCTTAAGACCTTTGTAAAAATTATCAGTGGCATGACCTTAAGACCTTTGTGGCATTTGTGACCTTAAGACCTTTGTAAAAATTATCAGTGGCAGACCTTTGTAAAAATTAACAGTGGCATTTGTGTGACCTTAAGACCTTTGTAAAAATTATCAGTGGCATTTGTGTGACCTTAAGACCTTTGTAAAAATTATCAGTGGCATTTGTGTGACCTTAAGACCTTTGTAAAAATTATCAGTGGCATTTGTGTGACCTTAAGACCTTTGTAAAAATTATCAGTGGCATTTGTGCGACCTTAAGACCTTTGTAAAAATTATCAGTGGCATTTGTGTGACCTTAAGACCTTTGTAAAAATTATCAGTGGCATTTGTGCGACCTTAAGACCTTTGTAAAAATTATCAGTGGCATTTGTGCGACCTTAAGACCTTTGTAAAAATTATCAGTGGCATTTGTGCGACCTTAAGACCTTTGTAAAAATTATCAGTGGCATTTGTGTGACCTTAAGACCTTTGTAAAAATTATTTCCAACATCTGTGCGACCTTAAGACCTTTGTAAAAATTATTTCCAACATCTGTGCGACCTTAAGACCTTTGTAAAAATTATCAGTGGCATTTGTGCGACCTTAAGACCTTTGTAAAAATTATCAGTGGCATTTGTGTGACCTTAAGACCTTTGTAAAAATTATCAGTGGCATTTGTGCGACCTTAAGACCTTTGTAAAAATTATCCATAACATCTGCGCGACCTTAAGACCTTTGTAAAAATTATCAGTGGCATTTGTGCGACCTTAAGACCTTTGTAAAAATTATCAGTGGCATTTGTGCGACCTTAAGACCTTTGTAAAAATAAATTTTCAATGCTCGATCCAAAATGAAAATTGACTTACATTCATACAGGTGTGAAAAATTATCAGTGGCATTTGTGCGACCTTAAGACCTTTGTACAAAATTATCAGTGGCATTTGTGGACCTTAAGACCTTTGTAAAAATTATCAGTGGCATTTGTGCGACCTTAAGACCTTTGTAAACTGGTGGGCATTTGTGCAGGGTTCAAACCCTTATCAGTGGCATTTGTGTGACCAAGTGTTAACTAGGGTACACTGGTGGGCCCTTAAGACCTTTGTAAAAATTATCAGTGGCATTTGTGTGACTTAAGACCTTTGTAAAAATTATCAGGGCACTGGTGTGACCTTAAGACCTTTCAAACCCTTATCCTGGCTTGTTTACAAGTGTTAACGAGGGTACACTGGCGGGCCAGGGTTCAAACCCTTATCCTGGCTTGTTTACAAGTGTTAACGAAGGCACACTGGTGGGCCAGGGTTCAAACCCTTATCCTGGCTTGCTTACAAGTGTTAACTAGGGTACACTGGTTGGCCAGGGTTCAAACCCTTATCCTGGCTTGTTTACAAGTGTTAACTAGGGTACACTGGTGGGCCAGGGTTCAAACCCTTAACCTGGCTTGTTTACAAGTGTTAACTAGGGTACACTGGTGGGCCAGGGTTCAAACCCTTATCCTGGCTTGTTTACAAGTGTTAACTAGGGTACACTGGTGGGCCAGGGTTCAAACCCTTATCCTGGCTTGTTTACAAGTGTTAACTAGGGTACACTGGTGGGCCAGGGTTCAAACCCTTATCCTGGCTTGTTTACAAGTGTTAACTAGGGTACAATGGTGGGACATGGTTCAAACCCTTATCCTGGCTTGTTTACAAGTGTTAACTAGGGTACACTGGTGGGCCAGGGTTCAAACCCTTATCCTGGCTTGTTTACAAGTGTTAACCAGGGTACACTGGTGGGCCAGGGTTCAAGCCCTTATCCTGGCTTGTTTACAAGTGTTAACTAGGGTACACTGGTGGGCCAGGGTTCAAACCCTTATCCTGGCTTGTTTACAAGTGTTAACTAGGGTACACTGGTGGGCCAGGGTTCAAACCCTTATCCTGGCTTGTTTACAAGTGTTAACTAGGGTACACTGGTGGGCCAGGGTTCAAGCCCTTATCCTGGCTTGTTTACAAGTGTTAACTAGGGTACACTGATGGGCCAGGGTTCAAGCCCTTATCCTGGCTTGTTTACAAGTGTTAACTAGGGTACACTGGTGGGCCAGGGTTCAAACCCTTATCCTGGCTTGTTTACAAGTGTTAACGAGGGTACACTGGTGGGCCAGGGTTCAAGCCCTTATCCTGGCTTGTTTACAAGTGTTAACGAGGGTACACTGGTGGGCCAGGGTTCAAACCCTTATCCTGGCTTGTTTACAAGTGTTAACGAGGGTACACTGGTGGGCCAGGGTTCAAACCCTTAACCTGGCTTGTTTACAAGTGTTAACGAGGGTACACTGGTGGGCCAGGGTTCAAACCCTTATCCTGGCTTGTTTACAAGTGCTAACTAGGGTACACTGGTGGGCCAGGGTTAAAGCCCTTATCCTGGCTTGTTTACAAGTGTTAACGAGGGTACACTGCTGGGCCAGGGTTCAAGCCCTTATCCTGGCTTGTTTACAAGTGTTAACGAGGGTACGCTGGTGGGCCAGGGTTCAAGCCCTTATCCTGGCTTGTTTACAAGTGTTAACGAGGGTACACTGGTGGGCCAGGGTTCAAGCCCTTATCCTGGCTTGTTTACAAGTGTTAACTAAAGTACACTGGTGGGCCAGGGTTCAAGCCCTTATCCTGGCTTGTTTGCAAGTGTTAACTAGGGTACACTGGTGGGCCAGGGTTCAAACCCTTATCCTGGCTTGTTTACAAGTGTTAACGAGGGTACACTGGTGGGCCAGGGTTCAAGCCCTTATCCTGGCTTGTTTACAAGTGTTAACGAGGGTACGCTGGTGGGCCAGGGTTCAAACCCTTATCCTGGCTTGTTTACAAGTGTTAACGAGGGTACACTGGTGCGCCAGGGTTCAAACCCTTATCCTGGCTTGTTTACAAGTGTTAACTAGGGTACACTAGTGGGCCAGGGTTCAAACCCTTATCCTGGCTTGTTTACAAGTTTTAACGAGGGTACGCTGGTGGGCCAGGGTTCAAACCCTTATCCTGGCTTGTTTACAAGTGTTAACTAGGGTACACTAGTGGGTAAGGGTTCAAACCCTTATCCTGGCTTGTTTACAAGTGTTAACTAGGGTACACTAGTGGGCCAGGGTTCAAACCCTTATTCTGGCTTGTTTACAAGTGTTAACGAGGGTACACTGGTGGGCCAGGGTTCAAGCCCTTATCCTGGCTTGTTTACAAGTGTTAACGAGGGTACTCTGGTGGGCCAGGGTTCAAGCCCTTATCCTGGCTTGTTTACAAGTGTTAACTAGGGTACACTAGTGGGCAAGGGTTCAAACCCTTATCCTGGCTTGTTTACAAGTGTTAACTAGGGTCCACTGGTGGGCCAGGGTTCAAGCCCTTATCCTGGCTTGTTTACAAGTGTTAACTAGGGTACACTAGTGGGCCAGGGTTCAAACCCTTATCCTGGCTTGTTTACAAGTGTTAACTAGGGTACACTGGTGGGCCAGGATTCAAGCCCTTATCCTGGCTTGTTTACAAGTGTTAACTAGGGTACACTAGTGGGCCAGGGTTCAAACCCTCATCCTGGCTTGTTTACAAGTGTTAACGAGGGTACACTGGTGGGCCAGGGTTGAAACCCTTATCCTGGCTTGTTTACAAGTGTTAACGAGGGTACACTGGTGGGCCAGGGATCAAACCCTTATCCTGGCTTGTTTACAAGTGTTAACGAGGGTACACTGGTGGGACATGGTTCAAACCCTTATCCTGGCTTGTTTACAAGTGTTAACTAGGGTACACTGGTGGGCCAGGGTTCAAACCCTTATCCTTGCTTGTTTACAAGTGTTAACGAGGGTACACTGGTGGGCCAGGGTTCAAACCCTTATCCTGGCTTGTTTACAAGTGTTAACGAGGGTACACTGCTGGGCCAGGGTTCAAACCCTTATCCTGGCTTGTTTACAAGTGTTAACGAGGGTACACTGGTGGGCCAGGGTTCAAACCCTTAACCTGGCTTGTTTACAAGTGTTAACGAGGGTACACTGGTGGGCCAGGGTTCAAGCCCTTATCCTGGCTTGTTTACAAGTGTTAACGAGGGTACACTGGTGGGCCAGGGTTCAAACCCTTATCCTGGCTTGTTTACAAGTGTTAACTAGGGTACACTGGTGGGCCAGGGTTCAAACCCTTATCCTGGCTTGTTTACAAGTGTTAACGAGGGTACACTGGTGGGCCAGGGTTCAAACCCTTATCCTGGCTTGTTTACAAGTGTTAACGAGGGTACACTGGTGGGCCAGGGTTCAAACCCTTATCCTGGCTTGTTTACAAGTGTTAACTAGGGTACACTAGTGGGCCAGGGTTCAAACCCTTATCCTGGCTTGTTTACAAGTGTTAACGAGGGTACACTGGTGGGCCAGGGTTCAAACCCTTATCCTGGCTTGTTTACAAGTGTTAACGAGGGTACACTGGTGGGCCAGGGTTCAAACCCTTATCCTGGCTTTTTTACAAGTGTTAACGAGGGTACACTGGTGGGCCAGGGTTCAAACCCTTATCCTGGCATGTTTACAAGTGTTAACGAGGGTATACTGGTGGGCCAGGGTTCAAACCCTTATCCTGGCTTGTTTACAAGTGTTAACGAGGGTACACAAGCAGTTCCCTAAACATTTACGAGATAAACGAGTATTGCTAGTTGGTGCCTGGTGAGGGATCTAATGCTAACGAAATTGAGAAAAACAGTGAGAAACACTGCCTAGAACCATAGTGAGAAACACAGCCTACAACCATAGTGAGAAACACTGCCTACAACCATAGTGAGAAACACAGCCTTCAACCATAGTGAGAAACACTGCTTACAACCACAGTGAGAAACACTGCTTACAACCACAGTGAGAAACACTGCTTACAACCACAGTGAGAAACACTGCCTACAACCACAGTGAGAAACACTGCCTACAACTACAGTGAGAAACACTGCTTACAACCACAGTGAGAAACACTACCTACAACCATAGTGAGAAACACTGCCTACAACCACAGTGAGAAACACTGCCTACAACCACAGTAACACTGCCTACAACCACAGTGAGAAACACTGCCTACAACCACAGTGAGAAACACTGCCTACAACCACAGTAACACTGCCTACAACCACAGTGAGAAACACTGCCTACAACCACAGTGAGAAACACTGCCTACAACCACAGTAACACTGCCTACAACCACAGTGAGAAACACTGCCTACAACCACAGTGAGAAACACTGCCTACAACCACAGTGAGAAACACTGCCTACAACCACAGTGAGAAACACTACCTACAACCATAGTGAGAAACACTGCCTACAACCACAGTGAGAAACACTGCCTACAACCACAGTGAGAAACACTGCCTACAACCACAGTGAGAAACACTGCCTACAACCACAGTGAGAAACACTGCCTACAACCACAGTGAGAAACACTGCCTACAACCACAGTGAGAAACACTGCCTATAACCACAGTGAGAAACACTGCCTACAACCACAGTGAGAAACACTGCCTACAACCACAGTGAGAAACACTGCCTACAACCACAATGAGAAACACTGCCTACAACCACAGTAACACTGCCTACAACCACAGTGAGAAACACTGCCTACAACCACAGTGAGAAACACTGCCTACAACCACAGTGAGAAACACTGCCTACAACCACAGTGAGAAACACTGCCTATAACCACAGTGAGAAACACTGCCTACAACCACAGTGAGAAACACTGCCTACAACTACAGTGAGAAACACTGCCTACAACCACAATGAGAAACACTGCCTACAACCACAGTAACACTGCCTACAACCACAGTGAGAAACACTGCCTACAACCACAGTGAGAAACAATGCCTACAACCACAGTAACACTGCCTACAACCACAGTGAGAAACACTGCCTACAACCACAGTGAGAAACACTGCCTACAACCACAGTGAGAAACACTGCCTACAACCACAGTGAGAAACACTACCTACAACCATAGTGAGAAACACTGCCTACAACCACAGTGAGAAACACTGCCTACAACCACAGTGAGAAACACTGCCTACAACCACAGTGAGAAACACTGCCTACAACCACAGTGAGAAACACTGCCTACAACCACAGTGAGAAACACTGCCTACAACCACAGTGAGAAACACTGCCTATAACCACAGTGAGAAACACTGCCTACAACCACAGTGAGAAACACTGCCTACAACCACAGTGAGAAACACTGCCTACAACCACAGTGAGGAACACTGCCTACAACCACAATGAGAAACACTGCCTACAACCACAGTAACACTGCCTACAACCACAGTGAGAAACACTGCCTACAACCACAGTGAGAAACACTGCCTACAACCACAGTGAGAAACACTGCCTACAACCACAGTGAGAAACACTGCCTATAACCACAGTGAGAAACACTGCCTACAACCACAGTGAGAAACACTGCCTACAACTACAGTGAGAAACACTGCCTACAACCACAATGAGAAACACTGCCTACAACCACAGTAACACTGCCTACAACCACAGTGAGAAACACTGCCTACAACCACAGTGAGAAACACTGCCTACAACCACAGTGAGAAACACTGCCTACAACCACAATGAGAAACACTGCCTACAACCACAGTAACACTGCCTACAACCACAGTGAGAAACACTGCCTACAACCACAGTGAGAAACACTGCTTACAACCACAGTGAGAAACACTGCCTACAACCACAGTGAGAAACACTGCCTACAACCACAGTGAGAAACACTGCCTACAACCACAGTGAGAAACACTGCCTACAACCACAGTGAGAAACACTGCTTACAACCACAGTGAGAAACACTACCTACAACCATAGTGAGAAACACTGCCTACAACCACAGTGAGAAACACTGCTTACAACCACAGTGAGAAACACTGCCTACAACCACAGTGAGAAACACTGCCTACAACCACAGTGAGAAACACTGCCTACAACCACAGTGAGAAACACTGCCTACAACCACAGTGAGAAACACTGCCTACAACCACAGTGAGAAACACTGCCTACAACCACAGTGAGAAACACTGCCTACAACTGCAGAAACACTGCCTATAACCACAGTGAGAAGCACTGCCTACAACCACAGTGAGAAACACTGCCTACAACCACAGTGAGAAACAGTGCCTACCACACTGAGGAACACTGCCTACAACCACAGTGAGAAACACTGCCTACAACCACAGTGAGAAGCACTGCCTACAACCACAGTGAGAAACACTGCCTACAACCACAGTGAGAAACACTGCCTACAACCACAGTGAGAAACACTGCCTACAACCACAGTGAGAAACACTGCCTACAACCACAGTGAGAAACACTGCCTACAACCACAGTGAGAAACACTGCCTACAACCACAGTGAGAAACACTGCCTACAACCACAGTGAGAAACACTGCCTACAACCACAGTGAGAAACACTGCCTACAACCACAGTGAGAAACACTGCCTACAACCACAGTGAGAAACACTGCCTACAACCACAGTGAGAAACACTGCCTACAACCACAGTGAGAAACACTGCCTACAACCACAGTGAGAAACACTGCCTACAACCACAGTGAGAAACACTGCCTACAACCACAGTGAGAAACACTGCCTACAACCACAGGCCTTCATCCAGCTGTAAATTTATGGTTGATTACCTTTTGGAGGCTCGAGGAGGATGTCATCCCCAGGATGAGAATGGATGACGACCTACTGAATGTGGATGATGACCTGCTGAATGTAGATGACGACCTACTAAATGTGGATGACGATCTGCTGAATGTGGATGACGACCTGCTGAATGTGGATGACGATCTGCTGGATGTGGATGACGACCTGCTGAATGTGGATGACGATCTGCTGAATGTGGATGACGACCTGCTGAATGTGGATGACGATCTGCTGAATGTGGATGCCGACCTGCTGAATGTAGATGATGACCTGCTGAATGTAGATAACGACCTACTAAATGTGGATGACGACCTGCTGAATGTTGATGACCTGCTGAATGTGGATGACGACCTGCTGAATGTGGATGACGACCTGCTGAATGTTGATGACGACCTGCTGAATGTGGATGACGACCTGCTGAATGTTGATGACGAGCTGCTGAATGTGGATGACGACCTGCTGAATGTGGATGACGACCTGCTGAATGTGGATGACGACCTGCTGAATGTGGATGACGACCTGCTGAATGTGGATGACGACCTGCTGAATGTGGATGACGACCTGCTGAATGTGGATGACGACCTGCTGAATGTGGATGACGACCTGCTGAATGTGGATAACGACCTACTACAGCCGTATGGATGTTCAACCACCACATGGATGTTCAACCACCATATGGATGTTCAACCACCATATGGATGTTCAACCACCACATGGATGTTCAACCACCATATGGATGTTCAACCACCATATGGATGTTCAACCACCATATGGATGTTCAACCACCACATGGATGTTCAACCACCATGTGGATGTTCAACCACCACATGGATGTTCAACCACCACATGGATGTTCAACCACCATATGGATGTTCAACCACCATGTGGCTGTTCAACCACCATATGGATGTTCAACAACCATATGGATGTTCAACCACCACATGGATGTTCAACCACCACATGGATGTTCAACCACCATATGGATGTTCAACCACCACATGGATGTTCAACCACCATATGGATGTTCAACCACCATATGGATGTTCAACCACCATGTGGATGTTCAACCACCACATGGATGTTCAACCACCACATGGATGTTCAACCACCACATGGATGTTCAACCACCATGTGGCTGTTCAACCACCATATGGATGTTCAACCACCATATGGATGTTCAACCACCACCACATGGATGTTCAACCACCACATGGATGTTCAACCACCATGTGGCTGTTCAACCACCATATGGATGTTCAACCACCATATGGATGTTCAACCACCATGTGGCTGTTCAACCAACATATGGATGTTCAACCACCATATGGATATTCAACCACCATATGGATGTTCAACCACCATATGGATGTTCAACCACCATGTGGCTGTTCAACCACCACATGGATGTTCAACCACCACCACATGGATGTTCAACCACCACATGGATGTTCAACCACCACATGGATGTTCAACCACCACGTGGATGTTCAACCACCACATGGATGTTCAACCACCATATGGATGTTCAACCACCATATGGATGTTCAACCAACATATGGATGTTCAACCACCACCATATGGATGTTCAACCACCACATGGATGTTCAACCACCACATGGATGTTCAACCACCACCATATGGATGTTCAACCACCACATGGATGTTCAACCACCACATGGATGTTCAACCACCATATGGATGTTCAACCACCATATGGATGTTCAACCACCACATGGATGTTCAACCACCATATGGATGTTCAACCACCATATGGATGTTCAACCACCATATGGATGTTCAACCACCATATGGATGTTCAACCACCATATGGATGTTCAACCACCATATGGATGTTCAACCACCATATGGATGTTCAACCACCACATGGATGTTCAACCACCATGTGGGTGTTCACCACATATGGATGTTCAACCACCACATGGATGTTCAACCACCATATGGATGTTCAACCACCACATGGATGTTCAACCACCACATGGATGTTCAACCACCACATGGATGTTCAACCACCACATGGATGTTCAACCACCATATGGATGTTCAACAACCACATGGATGTTCAACCACCATATGGATGTTCAACCACCACATGGATGTTCAACCACCACATGGATGTTCAACCACCACATGGATGTTCAACCACCACATGGATGTTCAACCACCACATGGATGTTCAACCACCACATGGATGTTCAACCACCACATGGATGTTCAACCACCACATGGATGTTCAACCACCACATGGATGTTCAACCACCACATGGATGTTCAACCACCATATGGATGAGAGATGTGGATGACGGATGCTTATTGAATTTAAGACGAGCCGAGATGAGGGAATCTTTGGCCGGGACGCTGGTACATTACATCCTATGGACCGAGTTCTGGACCAGTGGACCGTGTCACGTGCTCAAAGTAAAACCTAGTGGACCTCTCCTCTTCTCTCTTCTGTCTCTCTTTTATCTCTTATCTCTCTTGTCTCCTCTTCTGTCTTCTCTTCTGTCTATCTTCTCTTCTGTCTATCTTCTCTTCTGTCTATCTTCTCTTCTGTCTATCTTCTCTTCTGTCTATCTTCTCTTCTATCTTCTCTTCTATCTTCTCTTCTATCTTCTCTTCTATCTTCTCTTCTATCTTCTCTTCTATCTTCTCTTCTATCTTCTCTTCTATCTTCTCTTCTATCTTCTCTTCTATCTTCTCTTCTATCTTCTCTTCTATCTTCTCTTCTATCTTCTCTTCCATATCTCTTCTTTTTTTTCTCTCTCTCTCTTGTCTCTACTTTCTTTTCTCTCCTCTTCTTTTCTTATCATCTCTATCGTTCTCTTCTGTTTTCTCTTCTCTTCTCTCTCCCCCTTCCTTCCGTGTTATTCTCCCTCATTTTCTCCTCTTTCGGTCTCTTCTGTTTTCTCTTCTCTTCTCTCTCTCCCTTCCTTTCTTCCGTGTTATTCTCCCTCATTTTCTCCTCTCTCTTTAATCATTGTTTTCTCCCTTTCTCACTTTCTTCCCTCCCTCTTTCCCTTCTCTTCTTCTCCCTCTCTCATGTTCCATATCCTTTTCTGTCATTCTCCTTTTTATTTGCCTTACATATCCCATCCCTCTGTCTGTGTGTCTGTGTCTGTCTGCCTGTGACTGTGTATGCCTGTCTGTGTCAACCTGTGTCTGTATCTGTCTACCTGTGTCTGTCCACCTGTGTCTGTCTGCCTGTAACTGTGTATGCCTGTCTGTGTCAACCTGTGTCTGTATCTGTCTACCTGTGTCTGTATCTGTCTACCTGTGTCTGTCTACCTGTGTCTGTATCTGTCAACCTGTGTCTGTATCTGTCTACCTGTGTCTGTCCACCTGTGTCTGTCTGCCTGTAACTGTGTATGCCTGTCTGTGTCAACCTGTGTCTGTATCTGTCTACCTGTGTCTGTATCTGTCTACCTGTGTCTGTCTACCTGTGTCTGTATCTGTCAACCTGTGTCTGTATCTGTCTACCTGTGTCTGTCTACCTGCGTCGGTCTACCTGTATCTGTTTACCTGTGTCTGTCTACCTGTGTCGGTCTACCTGTGTCTGTCTACCTGTGTCTGTCTACCTGTGTCGGTCTACCTGTGTCGGTCTACCTGTGTCGGTCTACCTGTGTCTGTCTACCTGCGTCGGTCTACCTGTGTCTGTCCACCTGTGTCTGTCTATCTGTGTCTGTCTGCCTGTGACTGTCTACCTGTGTCTGTCTACCTGTGTCTACCTGGAGAGAGTTCCGGGGGTCAACGCCCCCGCGGCCCGGTCTGTGACCGGGCCTCCTGGTGGATCAGAACCTGATCAACCAAGCTGTTACTGCTGGCTGCACGCAAACCAACGTACGAGCCACAGCCCGGCTGGTCAGGTACCTGTGTCTGTCTGCCTGTGTCTGTCTGCCTGTGTCTGTCTGCCTGTGACTGTGTATGCCTGTCTGTGTCTACCTGTGTCTGTGTCTGTCTACCTGTGTCTGTCTACCTGTGTCTGTCTGCCTGTGTGTCTACCTGTGTCTGTCTACCTGTGTGTCTACCTGTGTCTGTCTACCTGTGTGTCTACCTGTGTCTGTCTACCTGTGTGTCTACCTGTGTCTGTCTACCTGTGTCTGTCTACCTGTGTCTGTCTACCTGTGTCTACCTGTGTCTGTCTACCTGTGTCTGTCTACCTGTGTCTACCTGTGTCTGTCTACCTGTGTCTGTCTACCTGTGTCTGTCTACCTGTGTCTGTCTACCTGTGTCTACCTGTGTCTGTCTACCTGTGTCTGTCTACCTGTGTCTGTCTACCTGTCTACATCAATATTCCCCCTCTTCATCGTACAGACTCCAGAATTTCCCTACACTCCAGCCAGCAGCCAGGAAAATTCCCTTCAAACTCCTGAAATATTCCCTTTTCTCCCCGCCAGGGGCCAGGAAATTTAACCTGACACGCTGGCCAGGAAATATCTCAAAAAATATTACCAAAATATTTCATGAATATTCCCCAGCAAAAAGATTCACTTTGTCTCTTACATCAGTCAAAATAATTGAGGGAGGAATATTCCCTCAAACCTTGAAGATATTTCCCTAGGTGCAGGGTGAATATTACCTCACAAGACTGGTGAATATTACCACACAAGACTGGTGAATATTACCTCACAAGACTGGTGAATATTACCACACAAGACTGGTGAATATTACCACACAAGACTGGTGAATATTACCTCACAAGACTGGTGAATATTACCTCACAAGACTGGTGAATATTACCACACAAGACTGGTGAATATTACCACACAAGACTGGTGAATATTACCTCACAAGACTGGTGAATATTACCTCACAAGACTGGTGAATATTACCACACAAGACTGGTGAATATTACCACACAAGACTGGTGAATATTACCTCACAAGACTGGTGAATATTACCTCACAAGACTGGTGAATATTACCACACAAGACTGGTGAATATTACCACACAAGACTGGTGAATATTACCTCACAAGACTGGTGAATATTACCTCACAAGACTGGTGAATATTACCACACAAGACTGGTGAATATTACCTCACAAGACTGATGAATATTACCTCACAAGACTGGTGAATATTACCTCACAAGACTGGTGAATATTACCTCACAAGACTGATGAATATTACCTCACAAGACTGGTGAATATTACCTCACAAGACTGGTGAATATTACCACACAAGACTGGTGAATATTACCTCACAAGACTGGTGAATATTACCTCACAAGACTGGTGAATATTACCTCACAAGACTGGTGAATATTACCTCACAAGACTGGTGAATATTACCTCACAAGACTGGTGAATATTACCTCACAAGACTGGTGAATATTACCTCACAAGACTGGTGAATATTACCACACAAGACTGGTGAATATTACCTCACAAGACTGGTGAATATTACCTCACAAGACTGGTGAATATTACCTCACAAGACTGGTGAATATTACCTCACAAGACTGGTGAATATTACCTCACAAGACTGGTGAATATTACCTCACAAGACTGGTGAATATTACCTCACAAGACTGGTGAATATTACCTCACAAGACTGGTGAATATTACCACACAAGACTGGTGAATATTACCTCACAAGACTGGTGAATATTACCTCACAAGACTGGTGAATATTACCTCACAAGACTGGTGAATATTACCACACAAGACTGGTGAATATTACCACACAAGACTGGTGAATATTACCTCACAAGACTGGTGAATATTACCTCACAAGACTGGTGAATATTACCTCACAAGACTGGTGAATATTACCTCACAAGACTGGTGAATATTACCTCACAAGACTGGTGAATATTATCACATAAGACTGGTGAATATTACCTCACAAGACTGGTGAATATTACCTCACAAGACTGGTGAATATTACCTCACAAGACTGGTGAATATTACCTCACAAGACTGGTGAATATTACCTCACAAGACTGGTGAATATTACCTCACAAGACTGGTGAATATTACCTCACAAGACTGGTGAATATTACCTCACAAGACTGGTGAATATTACCTCACAAGACTGGTGAATATTACCTCACAAGACTGGTGAATATTACCTCACAAGACTGGTGAATATTACCTCACAAGACTGGTGAATATTACCACACAAGACTGGTGAATATTACCTCACAAGACTGGTGAATATTACCTCACAAGACTGGTGAATATTACCTCACAAGACTGGTGAATATTACCACACAAGACTGGTGAATATTACCACACAAGACTGGTGAATATTACCTCACAAGACTGGTGAATATTACCTCACAAGACTGGTGAATATTACCTCACAAGACTGGTGAATATTACCTCACAAGACTGGTGAATATTACCTCACAAGACTGGTGAATATTACCTCACAAGACTGGTGAATATTACCTCACAAGACTGGTGAATATTACCTCACAAGACTGGTGAATATTACCTCACAAGACTGGTGAATATTACCTCACAAGACTGGTGAATATTACCTCACAAGACTGGTGAATATTACCTCACAAGACTGGTGAATATTACCTCACAAGACTGGTGAATATTACCTCACAAGACTGGTGAATATTACCTCACAAGACTGGTGAATATTACCACACAAGACTGGTGAATATTACCACACAAGACTGGTGAATATTACCTCACAAGACTGGTGAATATTACCTCACAAGACTGGTGAATATTACCTCACAAGACTGGTGAATATTATCACATAAGACTGGTGAATATTACCTCACAAGACTGGTGAATATTCCCCCAGGTCCACAGAATATTCCCCCAGGTCCACAGAATATTCCCCCCAGGTCCACAGAATATTCACACAGGTCCACAAAATATTCTCCCCAGGTCCACAGAATATTCACACAGGTCCACAAAATATTCTCCCCAGGTCCACAGAATATTCACAGAGATCCACAGAATATTTCCCCCAGGTCAATGGGAGGGGGGCTGAAGTGGAGTGGGAGGGGGGATGAAGTGGAGTGGGAGGGGGCTGAAGTGGAGTGGGAGGGGGCTGATGTGGAGTGGGAGGGGGGATGAAGTGGAGTGGGAGGGGGGCTGATGTGGAGTGGGAGGGGGCTGATGTGGAGTGGGATGGGGGCTGATGCGGAGTGGGAGGGGGGTTGAAGTAGAGTGGGAGGAGGGCTGAAGTGGAGTGGGAGGGGGGCCGATGTGGAGTGGGAGGGGGGCTGAAGTGGAGTGGGAGGGGGCTGATGTGGAGTGGGAGGGGACTGATGTGGAGTGGGAGGGGGCTGATGTAGAGTGGGAGGGGGGCTGAAGTGGAGTGGGAAGGGGCAGAAGTGGAGTGGGAGGGGGGCTGATGTGGAGTGGGAGGGGGCTGACGTGGAGTGAGAGGGGGGTTGAAGTAGAGTGGGGGGCTGAAGTGGAGTGAGAGGGGGGCTGAAGTGGAGTGGGAGGGAGCAGAAGTGGAGTGGGAGGGGGGCTGATGTGGAGCGGGAGGGGGGGTTGAAGTAGAGTGGGAGGGCAGCTGAAGTGGAGTGGGAGGGGGGCTGATGTGGAGTGGGAGGGGGCTGATGTGGAGTGGGAGGGTGGATGAAGTAGAGTGGGAGGGGGGCCGAAGTGGAGTGGGTGGGGGGCTGATGTGGAGTGGGAGGGGGGCTGATGTGGAGTGGGAGGGGGCTGATGTGGAGTGGGAGCGGGGCAGAAGTGGAGTGGGAGCGGGGCAGAAGTGGAGTGGGAGGGGGCAGAAGTGGAGTGGCAGGGGGGCAGATGTGGAGTGGGAGGGGGGCTGACGTGGAGTGGGAGGGGGGCTGAAGTGGAGTGGTTGGGGGGGCTGAAGTGGAGTGGGAGGGGGGCAGAAGTGGAGTGGGAGGGGGCTGATGTGGAGTGGGAGGGGGGTTGAAGTAGAGTGGGAGGGGGGCTGAAGTGGAGTGGGATTGGGGCTGATGTGGAGTGGGAGGGGGGCTGATGTGGAGTGGGAGGGGGCTGATGTGGAGTGGGAGGGGAGCTGATGTGGAGTGGGAGGGGGACTGATGTGGAGTGGGAGGGGAGCTGATGTGGAGTGGGAGGGGGGCTGATGTGGAGTGGGAGGGGGTTGAAGTAGAGTGGGAGGGGGGCTGGAGTGGGAGGGGGGCTGGAGTGGGAGGGGGCTGGAGTGGGAGGGGGCTGGAGTGGGAGGGGGGCTGGAGTGGGAGGGGGGGCTGAAGTGGAGTGGGAGGGGGTCTGAAGTGGAGTGGGAGGAAGGCTGAAGTGGAGTGGGAGGGGGTCTGAAGTGGAGTGGGAGGAAGGCTGAAGTGGAGTGGGAGGGGAGCTGATGTGGAGTGGGCGGGGGGCTGATGTGGAGTGGGAGAGGGTTGAAGTAGAGTGGGAGGGGGGCTGGAGTGGGAGGGGGGCTGGAGTGGGAGGGGGACTGAAGTGGAGTGGGAGGGGGTCTGAAGTGGAGTGGGAGGAAGGCTGAAGTGGAGTGGGAGGGGGGCTGAAGTGGAGTGGGAGGGCGGTTGAAGTAGAGTGGGAGGGTGCTGATGTGGAGTGAGAGGGGGGGTTGAAGTAGAGGGAGGGGGGCTGATGTGGAGTGGGGGATGGGTTGGAGTGGCAGCGGGGCTGATGTGGAGTGGGAGGGGGTGTTGAAGTAGAGTGGGAGGGTGGCTGAAATTGAGTGGGAGGGGGGCTGAAGTGGAGGGACGAAAAGGCATTTAACATTTGGCCTTTTTCAAAATTCTTGCTTATTTCAATTTTCTTTCTACTTTTCTCTCCCTGTTTCTCCCTATCCTTGTATCTCTCCCTGTTTCTCCCTATCCTTGTATCTCTCCCTGTTTCTCCCTATTCTTGTATCTCTCCCTGTTTCCCCCTATCCTTGTATCTCTCCCTGTTTCTCCCTAACCTTGTATCTCTCCCTGTTTCTCCCTAACCTTGTATCTCTCGCTGTTTCCCCCTATCCTTGTATCTCTCCCTGTTTCTCCCTATCCTTGTATCTCTCCCTGTTTCCCCCTATCCTTGTATCTCTCCCTGTTTCCCCCTATCCTTGTATCTCTCCCTGTTTCCCCCTATCCTTGTATATCACCCTGTTTCTCCCTAACCTTGTATCTCTCCCTGTTTCCCCATATCCTTGTATCTCTCCCTGTTTCTCCCTAACCTTGTATCTCTCCCTGTTTCCCCATATCCTTGTATCTCTCCCTGTTTCTCCCTAACCTTGTATCTCTCCCTGTTTCTCCCTAACCTTGTATCTCTCCCTGTTTCCCCCTATCCTTGTATCTCTCCCTGTTTCCCCCTATCCTTGTATCTCTCCCTGTTTCCCCCTATCCTTGTATCTCTCCCTGTTTCTCCCTATCCTTGTATCTCTCCCTGTTTCCTCCTATCCTTGTATCTCTCCCTGTTTCCTCCTATCCTTGTATCTCTCCCTGTTTCTCCCTATCCTTGTATCTCTCCCTGTTTCCCCATATCCTTGTATCTCTCCCTGTTTCTCCCTAACCTTGTATCTCTCCCTGTTTCTCCCTAACCTTGTATCTCTCCCTGTTTCCCCCTATCCTTGTATCTCTCCCTGTTTCCCCCTATCCTTGTATCTCTCCCTGTTTCCCCCTATCCTTGTATCTCTCCCTGTTTCTCCCTATCCTTGTATCTCTCCCTGTTTCCTCCTATCCTTGTATCTCTCCCTGTTTCCTCCTATCCTTGTATCTCTCCCTGTTTCTCCCTATCCTTGTATCTCTCCCTGTTTCCCCCTATCCTTGTATCTCTCCCTGTTTCCCCCTATCCTTGTATCTCTCCCTGTTTCCCCCTATCCTTGTATCTCTCCCTGTTTCTCCCTAACCTTGTATCTCTCCCTGTTTCCCCATATCCTTGTATCTCTCCCTGTTTCCCCCTAACCTTGTATCTCTCCCTGTTTCCCCCTATCCTTGTATCTCTCCCTGTTTCTCCCTATCCTTGTATCTCTCCCTGTTTCCCCCTATCCTTGTATCTCTCCCTGTTTCCCCCTATCCTTGTATCTCTCCCTGTTTCCCCCTATCCTTGTATCTCTCCCTGTTTCTCCCTAACCTTGTATCTCTCCCTGTTTCCCCATATCCTTGTATCTCTCCCTGTTTCCCCCTAACCTTGTATCTCTCCCTGTTTCCCCCTATCCTTGTATCTCTCCCTGTTTCCCCCTATCCTTGTATCTCTCCCTGTTTCCCCCTATCCTTGTATCTCTCCCTGTTTCCCCCTATCCTTGTATCTCTCCCTGTTTCTCCCTATCCTTGTATATCACCCTGTTTCTCTGGAGTTTTGGACTCATCGCGGGTTCGAACCCCGCCCGTGGCATGGTTTCACGTGTCTAATGCTTCCTCAGGTTGACCTCTCTGTATATTAATTACCAGCCTATATATAATTATGATTATAATTATTATTATTATTATTATTATTATTATTATTATTATTATTATTATTATTATTATTATTATTTACGATATTTAGATCCCCTCACATCTGAATTCATTATCTTTCCACATCCCTCGTTTATCTTCCTACTACTC
>NC_091390.1:2825435-2827935 GCF_038502225.1 Cherax quadricarinatus
TTGCCTGCCAGCTTGTCTGTGTGTGTGTATGTCTGCCTTCCTGCCTTTGTCTGCCTGCCAGCTTGTCTGTGTGTGTGTATGTCTGCCTTCCTGCCTCTGTTTGCCTGCCAGCTTGTCTGTGTGTGTGAATGTCTGCCTTCCTGCCTCTGTTTGCCTGCCAGCTTGTCTGTGTGTGTGTATGTCTGCCTTCCTGCCTTTGTCTGCCTGCCAGCTTGTCTGTGTATGTGTGTATGTCTGCATTCCTGCCTCTGTTTGCCTGCCAGCTTGTCTGTGTGTGTGTATGTCTGCCTTCCTGCCTCTGTCTGCCTGCCAGCTTGTCTGTGTGTGTGTATGTCTGCCTTCCTGCCTTTGTCTGCCTGCCAGCTTGTCTGTGTGTGTGTATGTCTGCCTTCCTGCCTCTGTTTGCCTGCCAGCTTGTCTGTGTGTGTGAATGTCTGCCTTCCTGCCTCTGTTTGCCTGCCAGCTTGTCTGTGTGTGTGTATGTCTGCCTTCCTGCCTTTGTCTGCCTGCCAGCTTGTCTGTGTGTGTGTATGTCTGCCTTCCTGCCTCTGTTTGCCTGCCAGCTTGTCTGTGTGTGTGTATGTCTGCCTTCCTGCCTTTGTCTGCCTGCCAGCTTGTCTGTGTGTGTGTATGTCTGCCTTCCTGCCTCTGTTTGCCTGCCAGCTTGTCTGTGTGTGTGAATGTCTGCCTTCCTGCCTCTGTTTGCCTGCCAGCTTGTCTGTGTGTGTGTATGTCTGCCTTCCTGCCTTTGTCTGCCTGCCAGCTTGTCTGTGTATGTGTGTATGTCTGCATTCCTGCTCTGTTTGCCTGCCAGCTTGTCTGTGTGTGTGTATGTCTGCCTTCCTGCCTCTGTCTGCCTGCCAGCTTGTCTGTGTGTGTGTATGTCTGCCTTCCTGCCTCTGTCTGCATGCCAGCTTGTCTGTGTGTATGTCTGCCTGTCTGCCTCTGTCTGCCTTCCAGCTTGTCTGTGTGTGTGTGTGTCTGTCTGCCTTCCTGCCTCTGTTTGCCTGCCAGCTTGTCTGTGTGTGTGTATGTCTGCCTTCCTGCCTTTGTCTGCCTGCCAGCTTGTCTGTGTATGTGTATGTCTGCATTCCTGCCTCTGTTTGCCTGCCAGCTTGTCTGTGTGTGTGTATGTCTGCCTTCCTGCCTCTGTCTGCCTGCCAGCTTGTCTGTGTGTGTGTATGTCTGCCTTCCTGCCTCTGTTTGCCTGCCAGCTTGTCTGTGTGTGTGTATGTCTGCCTTCCTGCCTCTGTTTGCCTGCCAGCTTGTCTGTGTGTGTGTATGTCTGCCTTCCTGCCTTTGTCTGCCTGCCAGCTTGTCTGTGTGTGTGTATGTCTGCCTTCCTGCCTCTGTTTGCCTGCCAGCTTGTCTGTGTGTGTGTATGTCTGCCTTCCTGCCTTTGTCTGCCTGCCAGCTTGTCTGTGTGTGTGTATGTCTGCCTTCCTGCCTCTGTTTGCCTGCCAGCTTGTCTGTGTGTGTATGTCTGCCTGTCTGCCTCTGTCTGCCTGCCAGCTTGTCTGTGTGTGTGTATGTCTGCCTTCCTGCCTCTGTTTGCCTGCCAGCTTGTCTGTGTGTGTGTATGTCTGCCTTCCTGCCTTTGTCTGCCTGCCAGCTTGTCTGTGTGTGTGTATGTCTGCCTGCCTCTGCCTGTCTTTGTTTGCCTGCCTAACAACCTCTGTGTACTCACCTAATTGTGGTTGCATGGGTCGAGTCATAGCTCCTGGCCCTCCTGTGTGTGTGTATTTCTTCTTGACTGTGTCTGCCTGCCTTTGTCTGCTGCTGTGTTATGCTGAGTTTAAATATGTCTCCAGTCTTATGTTGTATCCCTCTTCCTCCCGTTATCCCTCCAACTTCAGTATCCCTCTACCTCCCGTTATCCCTCCAACTTAAGTATCCCTCTTCCTCCCGTTATCCCTCCAACTTCAGTATCCCTCTTCCTCCCTTTATCCCTCCAACTTAAGTATCCCTCTTCCTCCCGTTATCCCTCCAACTTAAGTATCCCTCTTCCTCCCGTTATCCCTCCAACTTAAGTATCCCTCTTCCTCCCGTTATCCCTCCAACTTCAGTATCCCTCTACCTCCCGTTATCCCTCCAACTTCAGTATCCCTCTACCTCCCGTTATCCCTCCAACTTCAGTATCCCTCTTCCTCCCGTTATCCCTCCAACTTCAGTATCCCTCTACCTCCCGTTATCCCTCCAACTTAAGTATCCCTCTACCTCCCGTTATCCCTCCAACTTCAGTATCCCTCTACCTCCCGTTATCCCTCCAACTTAAGTATCCCTCTACCTCCCGTTATCCCTCCAACTTAAGTATCCCTCTACCTCCCGTTATCCCTCCAACTTCAGTATCCCTCTACCTCCCGTTATCCCTCCAACTTCAGTATCCCTCTTCCTCCCGTTATCCCTCCAACTTCAGTATCCCTCTACCTCCCGTTATCCCTCCAACTTCAGTATCCCTCTACCTCCCGTTATCCCTCCAACTTCAGTATCCCTCTACCTC
>NC_091390.1:2832935-2840435 GCF_038502225.1 Cherax quadricarinatus
CCGTACGGGGAATCGAACCAAGGACCTTAATGTGTGAGGCGAGTGCGCTACCAACCCAGCCACAGGACACCTTGCAATATATATATCTACGTAGTTTCCGCTTTTTTAAATCGTTTACGCTCCTTTGGGCTCTGTAACACTGTGTAACACACTGTAACACTGTGTAGCACACTGTAACACTGTGTAACACACTGTAACACTGTGTAACACACTGTAACACTGTGTAACACACTGTAACACTGTGTAACACACTGTAACACCGTGTAACACTGTGTAACACCGTGTAACACTGTGTAACACACTGTAACACTGTGTAACACACTGTAACACTGTGTAACACTACATAACACTGTGTAAACACACTGTAACACTGTGTAACACACTGTAACACTGTAATATACACTGTACTGTGTAACACTAACTACATATGTAACACATGCAACACGTGTAACACACTGTAACACCGTGTAACACTGTGTAACACCGTGTAACACTGTGTAACACACTGTAACACTGTGTAACACACTGTAACACTGTGTAACACACTGTAACACTGTGTAACACACTGTAACACTGTGTAACACACTAACACTGTGTAACACACTGTAACACCGTGTAACACACTGTAACACCGTGTAACACTGTGTAACACCGTGTAACACTGTGTAACACACTGTAACACTGTGTAACACACTGTAACACTGTGTAACACACTGTAACACTGTGTAACACACTGTAACACTGTGTAACACACTGTAACACTGTGTAACACACTAACACCGTGTAACACACTGTAACACCGTGTAACACTGTGTAACACACTGTAACGCTGTGTAACACTGTAACACTGTGTAACACACTGTAACACTGTGTAACACACTGTAACACTGTGTAACACACTAACACCGTGTAACACACTGTAACACCGTGTAACACTGTAACACACTGTAACACTGTGTAACACTGTAGCACTGTGTAACACACTGTAACACTGTGTAACACACTGTAACACCGTGTAACACACTGTAACACCGTGTAACACAGTTGTACCTAGCCCTTAAGTTACTCTCCAACATCAGAATGACTTTGGGTAAAGACATCATCTATTCTCGCTGGTTCATCACTCTCTAATTGTTTCCCTGTGTGTGTGTGTGTGTGTGTGTGTGTGTGTGTGTGTGTGTGTGTGTGTGTGTGTGTACTCACCTAATTGTGGTTGCAGGGGTCGATACTCAGCTCCTGGCCCCGCCTTCAGCTCCTGGCCCTGGTTTATGTGTGTATGTGCGTGTGTATGTGTATGTGTGTATATGTGTGTGTGTATATGTGTGTGTATATGTGTTTGTGTGTGTGTGTATATATGTGTGTGTATGTGTGTGTGTGTGTTATTGTAGGGTAGGCATAGTTAGGCCAAAGACTGACTACAGAAAAAGATTATTTGTCTACGTCTGGCAGGGAGGCAGGCGGTGGGTTTGAGAAAACGTTGAAAACTGTACGAAGACCACTCTTATTGCCACAGGTTTGTCCTACCCTGCTACCCTGAGGGCTGCTACCCTGCTCTGCTACCCTGCTCTGCTACCCAGAGGGATGCTACCCTGCTCTGCTACCCAGAGGGCTGCTACCCTGCTCTGCTACCCTGAGGGCTGCTACCCTGCTCTGCTACCCAGAGGGCTGCTACCCTGCTCTGCTACCCTGAGGGCTGCTACCCTGCTCTGCTACCCTGAGGGCTGCTACCCTGCTCTGCTACCCAGAGGGCTGCTACCCTGCTCTGCTACCCAGAGGGCTGCTACCCTGCTCTGCTACCCAGAGGGCTGCTACCCTGCTCTGCTACCCAGAGGGCTGCTACCCTGCTCTGCTACCCAGAGGGCTGCTACCCTGCTCTGCTACCCAGAGGGCTGCTACCCTGCTCTGCTACCCAGAGGGCTGCTACCCTGCTCTGCTACCCTGAGGGCTGCTACCCTGCTCTGCTACCCTGAGGGCTGCTACCCTGCTCTGCTACCCTGAGGGCTGCTACCCTGCTCTGCTACCCTGAGGGCTGCTACCCTGCTCTGCTACCTTGAGGGTTGCTACCCTGCTCTGTTACCCTGCTACCCAGAGGGATGGTACCCTGCTCTGTTACCCTGCTACCCAGAGGGATGGCACCCTGCTCTGTTACCCTGCTACCCAGAGGGATGGTACCCTGTTCTATTACCCTGCTACCCAGAGGGATGGTACCCTGCTCTGTTACCCTGCTACCCAGAGGGTTGCTACCCATCTCTGCTACCCAGAGGGATGCTACCCAGCTCTGTTACCCTGCTACCCAGAGGGATGCTACCCTGCTTCCCAGTGGGATGATACCCTGCAACCCCGCTACCCTGCTAACCTGCTGCGGCGCTACCCAGGGGGCTGCTACCCTGATACCACGGTACCCCGCTACCCTGCTACTCAGACGCCATCGGAAACCAATAATATATAACGGTTTCTTGGTGTTTATCTTTACCCCAGCGAGAAGGAAGGAGGGAGTGAGGGGAAGATGGGAGAGGGAAGACAAGAAAGGGGAAGAGAGAAGAGGAGGAAAGGAATAAGAGTTTAATTGGGTGATAAACGAAGGAAGAACAGAACAGAGGGCGATTGGTAATTCATGTTTAGGGAAAGAGGGAAGAGGAAGTTACATGGAAGAAGGGAATGACAGAGAGGATAGAGAAAGAGAGAGATAAAAGAGGAATGGGAGTCAGCTTTGATCCGAGGGGAAGGCAGCTCCAGTTCCTCGCATCAAGGGCAACCCTATCACCAAGGACTAAAATATAAATTTTTCCCTATTAAATTTTGCGATTGATTTGGAGAAACTTTTCAGTGCCCAGGATGGGGCTTCTGACTACGTTTCGGCCTATCCTGGACGGAAATGTCTTCCCTTGCTCCCTATCGTAATGTCTTTTGAGAGAGAGAGAGAGAGAGAGAGAGAGAGAACTGTGTCAAAACTGTCAGTGGTGACAAGGCAGGAGGAGGTGCATTTCCTTCTTAAATCACTTGACCAAGAAAAGGCTGTGGACCCAGACAAGTTGAGCCCAAGATTGTTGAGAAGATGTGCAGACCAGCCGGCAGCACCTCTAACTCGCATCTTTCAGCACTACCTAGTACAGTGTAAATGGCCCTCTCTATGGAAAGAGGCAAATGTAGTCCCTGTTCACAAAAAGAAGAGCAGAGCAGAAATCAGCAACTACAGACCAGTGTCACTCCTGTCAATCACTGGTAAGATCCTTGAGACAATAATCTCAAGACAAATGACAGATTTTTTTGACTACCACTCACTACTTTGTGATCGTCAATATGGCTTCAGGAAAGGTTACTCTGCTGCTGATCTGTTGTTAAACCTCTCCACTAAGTGGCACCAGTCACTGGATGAATCCAAAGTCAGCTGTGTGGTAGCACTGGACATTGCTGGCGCTTTCGACCGGGAGTGGCACCAGGGCCTCTTAGCAAAACTTCAAGCACTGGGAATTGCAGGCTCTACACTATGTCTCCTCAGTGATTACCTTCATGGTAGATCTCTAAGGGTAGTTCTCAATGGAACGGAATCAGCAAGACATCCTACTGGGGCAAGTGTTCCACAAGGAAGCGTGCTGGGTCCATTGTTATGGAATGTCTACTTCAACGACCTTCTTCATCTCATCCCAGAATCACATGCATATGCAGACGACTGTACACTGACATTCACTTATCCAAGAGAAGAAATGACATCTATTTTCATACATCAATTACCTCTCATACATCTCATGTGCCTGTCTTCCATATCTCATGTCTCTCTGTCGTTCCCTCATCTCGTCCTTCCTCCTACATAGTTCTAAAACATTTATATTTCTCTATGTCTCTCTATATTTATTTACTCCCCTCATCAGTCCTATTAGCCTGGGGAAAACGATGGCAGGTTACCTTTGTTTCACAGTAAACACAAGTAATGATGGTCTCTAGGAACCATAATGGTGATGCTGGAGCTGTGGTAAGAATGGACGTGTGTTGGTACCCGTAGATGAGGTGGATATCCAATGGGTGAAATTTGATTCTAAACTCTGATGAAGAATCAAGAAGTAAATCTTGTAAGCGAGGCGGTCCAATAGTTAACAGCACTAAGATTTATCTCATACCTATTTGACAGCAGAAGCTGCAAGACTCTGTACAAGGCACAGTTGCGCTCAAACCTTGAATATGCTCCAGTGTCTTGGATCACCTGCTCCCCTCTCTCATCTACAACCTTTAGACAGGAGAGAGAACAGAGCAGGACGGCCTATCTCTCGCCTGGACCGACCTATCTCTCGCCAGAGCCTTCAATTTGTCATGTACTATGGCATGCAAAGAGTACGTAACCTTTATTCGACGCATGTACACACCCTCATTTACAGGCTATCTCCCCCAACCAGTGAACCAGGTGACTGAGGGTTGATGATGGGGCCCCGTCGTTCAACTAGTAACCAGGTTCCAGCGAATAAGAAGATGGTTTTGGCAATCGCAGAGGTTATGTGGGTGCCACTCTCCTGTCTGCCCTTGTCATTCCCATTCTAGAGCTGGTTGAAGCACGGTCTGCTATCTTGTGGCTTCTATTCTGCCTTGCTTACCGTGGAGTGCACTAATACCTATCACTGTAGTGTATATAGTGAACATACTGCTGTTCTAATTTGGGGAAGGATAATATAAGTCTAAACTTTTCTGCTGTGTTTATTTTGCTCCCTTTACTCCCAGGATAACAGGCCATTTGGACTCCTGGGTTGTAATACACCACTACTACCACCACTACCACGACTACTACCACCACTACTACCCTCACCACTACCACTACCATTTGGACTCCTGGGTTGTAATACACCACTACTACCACCACTACCACGACTACTACCACCACTACTACCCTCACCACTACCACTACCATTTGGACTCCTGGGTTGTAATATGTACAATGCAATAATTGTCAGGGTACAACACATGGCTCCACTTCGAGGACATCACTAAGACTGACAGAAAATACACTCCGGCTGTACTCCAGAGCATCACTCCACCTTAAATCATCCATAGAATGACGCGAGTCTGGAACATGTTCGTACAGCGTGACATCAATGGCCAACAGATGGCTCCAACTTCACCCTGTTCCCTATTTGTGTGTCTCAAAACAATAAAAGCAATAAGGAAAAGCTTTCAAGGGAGCTGAGGAAGGTAACAGCTCTTGGCTTGTGAACAAAGGAAGGAACTCTTAACTTAACCTTGTAAAAACCCTAGTGGAGAGAGAGAGAGAGAGAGAGAGAGAGAGTTTCTTACTAACGGCACTGTAGGGGACCATTACTGACATGTTTCTAATTGTTGTTTCTAGATTCTCCAGGAAGTTTAAGAGAGACAGGGAGCTTACTTGGTCAGGGAGTAGGAGTGGAGTAATGGAAGGGCGCAGAATTAGGGGGGGGATGAAATGGGTGTAGGGGAAGGGGCGATACAGGAGTGAAAGAATGAAGGAGGTGAAGGGAATGTAATATATATATATATATATATATATATATATATATATATATATATATATATATATATATATATATATATATATATATATATATATATAAATATGTCGTGCCAGATAGGTAAAAAATTGGTCAATTAGCAAGAACTTATTTAAAAATGAGTCGTAAAATTTTCTCTTACACGTTTATATACTTTTTTCATTTATGTTAATGCAAAAATTAATAATTTTGTACCAAAAGAACCTTAGAAAACTTACCTGACCTTATTATAACAAGCGTAATTTGATTTAGCCTAACTCAACTAAATATATTTTAGAAAAGTTTACAATAATTTAATAACACAATAAAATACATATTTTCGTTACGTTCAGAATAATTTTTGTGTATTTATTGTATACACAAATTTTCGCTGGCCTTATTCGGCAAGAAGAGCGTTGCTATCTAAGTCAAATTCGCAAGTTTTACCTATTCGACACGACATTACATATAAACATCCAGCAGCTCAAGTCACTGTGCCTAATAGTTCCGCTATGGAAAATATAATTGAATCGTCTCTCATAAAACATAATAGGAGTGCTTTATATAATTCTAGTGATGGAATGTACAAACTCGACAACTATTTAGTAAGAGTCAATTGTGCACAATCATAACCGAGGATGATACACACGATCCCCGGATTACTCATTACGTAACAGCTCCTCGTGAGGATTTAGCGAGGCTAGACCAGCGTTCTCCGCACCTTCCTCGTCGGTAATTCCCTCTGGCGTGGTCATGTACCTTATTAAAATCAAGGGGGAAGCGCTAAACCCGTCGGATTATGCAGCGTCTACGAGGGGATGGAAGGCATTCAGGCTTAATTCAGGGAACTGGAGCACAGATCCAATTCCCTAGATCAAGAACCTCTCACCAGCGACAAGGAACCTTCCTTAAGGGGGTGGTCGTGTACAGAGAATACCGGGAGGTGGTTACAGGGGAGACTATACCATTGTCAGTGCTTAATTACTTTCGTATCATTGCGAGGGTAGACTATGGTAAGCTGTTGTACACGTTTTGCCGTCGATCGCGTTCAACCTTCGGTAGAATTGTACATGGGGAATTTCACAGTATTAATACGTCTCCTTAGGCCCTGCACACGAGTAAAGTCACACACGTTTATGTGAGTACAGCTTATGTAAACACACACACATGTGAGTTTCTCAGGATAGTCTTGGTAAGTCAAATAGACTTAGCACCTCTGTGGCCCTAGTGTTTAGAAACAGCGCAGTTGTCAAGGTGCAGTATGTCTTTCTACAAGTACATGTACAAGGTATACAAGTACATGTACAAGGTATACAAGTACATGCACAAGGTATACAAGTACATGTACAAGGTATACAAGTACATGTACAAGGTATACAAGTACATGTACAAGGTATACAGGTACATGTACAAGATATACAAGTACATGAACAAGGTATACAAGTGCATGTACAAGGTATACAAGCACATGTACAAGGTATACAAGTACATGCACAAGGTATACAAGTACATGTACAAGGTATACAAGTACATGTACAAGGTGTACAAGTACATGTACAAGGTATACAAGTACATGTACAAGGTATACAAGTACATGTACAAGGTATACAAGTACATGTACAAGGTATACAGACCATAGCTGACATCAGTGACATACTACTATATAGAAAGTCGCTTGTTATGCTGAGCATTTCCCGCAAATTAGGTCAGTTTTGTGTCAGGATGTGACCCACACCAGTCCACTAACACCCAGGATGTGACCCACACCAGTCCACTAACACCCAGGATGTGACCCACACCAGTCCACTAACACCCAGGATGTGACCCACACCAGTCCACTAACACCCAGGATGTGACCCACACCAGTCCACTAACACCCAGGATGCGACCCACACCAGTCCACTAACACCCAGGATGTGACCCACACCAGTCCACTAACACCCAGGATATGACCCACACCAGTCCACTAACACCCAGGATGTGACCCACACCAGTCCACTAACACCCAGGATGC
>NC_091390.1:2845435-2865435 GCF_038502225.1 Cherax quadricarinatus
GTATCTCTGGAGGGAGTAACAGTATCTCTGGAGGGAGTAACAGTGTCTCTGGAGGGAGTAACAGTGTCTCTGGAGGGAGTAACAGTATCTCTGGAGGGAGTAACAGTGTCTCTGGAGGGAGTAACAGTGTCTCTGGAGGGAGTAACAGTATCTCTGGAGGGAGTAACAGTGTCTCTGGAGGGAGTAACAGTATCTCTGGAGGGAGTAACAGTGTCTCTGGAGGGAGTAACAGTGTCTCTGGAGGGAGTAACAGTATCTCTGGAGGGAGTAACAGTGTCTCTGGAGGGAGTAACAGTGTCTCTGGAGGGAGTAACAGTATCTCTGGAGGGAGTAACAGTATCTCTGGAGGGAGTAACAGTATCTCTGGAGGGAGTAACAGTGTCTCTGGAGGGAGTAACAGTATCTCTGGAGGGAGTAACAGTGTCTCTGGAGGGAGTAACAGTGTCTCTGGAGGGAGTAACAGTATCTCTGGAGGGAGTAACAGTGTCTCTGGAGGGAGTAACAGTATCTCTGGAGGGAGTAACAGTGTCTCTGGAGGGAGTAACAGTGTCTCTGGATGGAGTAACAGTGTCTCTGGAGGGAGTAACAGTATCTCTGGAGGGAGTAACAGTGTCTCTGGAGGGAGTAACAGTGTCTCTGGAGGGAGTAACAGTATCTCTGGAGGGAGTAACAGTGTCTCTGGAGGGAGTAACAGTATCTCTGGAGGGAGTAACAGTGTCTCTGGAGGGAGTAACAGTGTCTCTGGAGGGAGTAACAGTATCTCTGGAGGGAGTAACAGTGTCTCTGGAGGGAGTAACAGTATCTCTGGAGGGAGTAACAGTGTCTCTGGAGGGAGTAACAGTGTCTCTGGAGGGAGTAACAGTATCTCTGGAGGGAGTAACAGTGTCTCTGGAGGGAGTAACAGTATCTCTGGAGGGAGTAACAGTATCTCTGGAGGGAGTAACAGTGTCTCTGGAGGGAGTAACAGTATCTCTGGAGGGAGTAACAGTATCTCTGGAGGGAGTAACAGTGTCTCTGGAGGGAGTAACAGTATCTCTGGAGGGAGTAACAGTATCTCTGGAGGGAGTAACAGTGTCTCTGGAGGGAGTAACAGTGTCTCTGGAGGGAGTAACAGTGTCTCTGGAGGGAGTAACAGTATCTCTGGAGGGAGTAACAGTGTCTCTGGAGGGAGTAACAGTATCTCTGGAGGGAGTAACAGTGTCTCTGGAGGGAGTAACAGTATCTCTGGAGGGAGTAACAGTGTCTCTGGAGGGAGTAACAGTATCTCTGGAGGGAGTAACAGTATCTCTGGAGGGAGTAACAGTGTCTCTGGAGGGAGTAACAGTATCTCTGGAGGGAGTAACAGTATCTCTGGAGGGAGTAACAGTGTCTCTGGAGGGAGTAACAGTATCTCTGGAGGGAGTAACAGTATCTCTGGAGGGAGTAACAGTGTCTCTGGAGGGAGTAACAGTGTCTCTGGAGGGAGTAACAGTGTCTCTGGAGGGAGTAACAGTATCTCTGGAGGGAGTAACAGTGTCTCTGGAGGGAGTAACAGTGTCTCTGGAGGGAGTAACAGTGTCTCTGGAGGGAGTAACAGTATCTCTGGAGGGAGTAACAGTATCTCTGGAGGGAGTAACAGTATCTCTGGAGGGAGTAACAGTGTCTCTGGAGGGAGTAACAGTGTCTCTGGAGGGAGTAACAGTATCTCTGGAGGGAGTAACAGTGTCTCTGGAGGGAGTAACAGTGTCTCTGGAGGGAGTAACAGTGTCTCTGGAGGGAGTAACAGTATCTCTGGAGGGAGTAACAGTATCTCTGGAGGGAGTAACAGTGTCTCTGGAGGGAGTAACAGTATCTCTGGAGGGAGTAACAGTATCTCTGGAGGGAGTAACAGTATCTCTGGAGGGAGTAACAGTGTCTCTGGAGGGAGTAACAGTATCTCTGGAGGGAGTAACAGTGTCTCTGGAGGGAGTAACAGTATCTCTGGAGGGAGTAACAGTGTCTCTGGAGGGAGTAACAGTATCTCTGGAGGGAGTAACAGTATCTCTGGAGGGAGTAACAGTGTCTCTGGAGGGAGTAACAGTATCTCTGGAGGGAGTAACAGTATCTCTGGAGGGAGTAACGATGCTAAAATTAAAAATAAATGGAAACAGGAGGAAGAAGAGGTGAGTGGGGGATTTACCTGGAGTCTACCTGGAGGGTATTCCAGGGATCAACACCTCCGCGGCGCAGGCCTCCCGGTGGATCAGGGCCTAATCAAACAGGCTGTTACTACTGGCCGCACTTAGTCCAACGTACGAGCCACAGCCCGGCTAATCCGGCACTGACTTTAGGTATCTGTCCAGCTCCCTCTTGAAGGCAGCCAGGGGCCTATTGGTAATTCCCCTTATGGCTGGTGGGAGGCTGTTGAACAGTCTTGGGCCCCGGACACTTAGGGTGTTTTCTCTTAGTGTACCAGTGACGCCCCTACTTTTAATTGGGGGCATTTTGCATCACTTGCCCAGTCTTTTACCTTCGTAGGGAGTGATTTCTGTGTGCAGATTTGGGACCATTCCTTCCAGGATTTTCCAAGTGTAGATTATGATATATCTCTCCCTCCTGCGTTCCAACGAGTACAAGTCAAGTGCTTCCAAGCGTTCCCAGTAGTTAAGGTGCTTGACAGAACTTATACGTGCAGTAAAGGATCTCTGTACACTCTCTAGATCTGCGATTTCACCTGCTTTGAATGGAGATGTTAATGTACAGCAGCATTCCAGCCTAGAGAGAACAAGTGATTTGAAAAGGATCATCATGGGCTTGGCATCTCTCGTTTTGAACGTTCTCATTATCCATCCTATCATTTTCTTTGCACATGCGATCGTGGCACTGTTGTGATCCTTGAAAGTGAGATCCTCAGACATTACTACTCCCAGGTCCCTTACATTATTTTTCCGCTCTATTGTATGGCCGGAGTCAGTAGTATACTCTGTTCTAGTTATTATCTCCTCCAGTTTTCCATAACGGAGTAGTTGGAATTTGTCCTCATTGAACATCATATTGTTTACCGTTGCCCACTGGAAAACTTTGTTTATATCTTCTTGGAGGTTAACCGCGTCCTCAGCAGATGACAGCCTCATGCAGATCCTAGTATCATCCGCAAAGGATGATACGGTGCTGTGATGTATATCTCTGTTTATGTCTGATATGAGGATAAGGAATAAGATGGGGGCGAGTACTGTGCCTTGTGGAACAGAGCTCTTCACTATGGCAGCCTCCGATTTAACTCTGTTGACCACTACTCTTTGTGTTCGATTTGTTAGGAAGTTGAAGATCCATCTCCCCACTTTCCCAGTTATTCCTTTAGCACGTATTTTATGGGCTATTACGCCATGATCGCATTTGTCAAATGCTTTTGCAAAGTCTGTGTATATTACATCTGAATTCTGATTTTCTTCCAGTGCATCCAAGGCCATGTCATAGTGATCCAGTAGTTGTGAGAGGCAGGAGCGACCTGCCCTGAACCCATGTTGCCCTGAACCCATGTTACCCTTGATTCTGCAGTTGTTGGGAATCCAAGTGGTTTGCAATCATGCAAACCACTGGTGGGACGTTAGAGCTATTGGTCTATAGTTTTTAGCTAATGCTTTGCTGCCACCTTTATGGAGTGGGGATATACCCCTTTTTAGGGACTGGAAATTCACCCATGTCTAAGCTCCTTCTCCATAGCATACTTAGGACACACGAAAGGGGTTTCTTGCAGTTCCTAATGAATATAGGGATGCAGGGAAATATAAAGTGAGATAATGAATGATGAGAAGATTGAGATTTATTAATGAAACGATGATATGGGGATAGAAAAGTAGGGAGAGAGTTTTAAGAGGGAAGACAGGGAGATATGCAGATGGGAAGGTAGGGAGGGAAGGAGGCATTTAGGGAGTTTAATGCGACAGGAAGACATCCTCCTGGGCTGGTAGAAGTTAGCTAAGTTAGTTCACAGATCTTAAGTTGTGTAAGGGGCAGGAAGGGAAGGGAGAAGAGGGAGGGAAGAAAGGGAGGAGAGGTTGGGAATGAGTATAGGGAAGGAGGAAAGGGCGAAAATGTAGAGGAAAGAAGAGAGGAGATAAGAGAGGGGGAAGAAAGGAAGAAAAGCAAGAAGGGACAAGAATTAAACAGAGGGTGGAAAGAGTTTGAGAAAGGAGAGAGAGGAAGGAGAGAAAATGTTGAGAAGAAAAAATACAGACCAAAGGGAATGAGAGAAATAAGTAAATAAGGGAGATAGGAGAAAGGGAAGAAAGTGAGGGAGAAAATGAAAAAGAATCGGAACAAATAAAGTGAGGGTGAGGGGAGAGTGATGATAGAGGGGAATTCATAATAATAATAATAATAATAATAATAATAATAATAATAACAAATTTCTACAAGTACATGTACAAGGTATACAAGTACATGTACAAGGTATACAAGTACATGTACAAGGTATACAAGTACATGTACAAGGTATACAAGTACATGTACAAGGTATACAAGTACATGTACAAGGTATACAAGTACATGTACAAGGTATACAAGTACATGTACAAGGAATACAAGTACATGTACAAGGTATACAAGTACATGTACAAGGTATACAAGTACATGTACAAGGTATACAAGTACATGTACAAGGTTTACAAGTACATGTACAAGGCATATAAGTACATGTACAAGGAATACAAGTACATGTACAAGTACATGTACAAGGTATACAAGTACATGTACAAGGTATACAAGTACATGTACAAGGTATACAAGTACATGTACAAGGTATACAAGTACATGTACAAGGTATACAAGTACATGTACAAGGTATACAAGTACATGTACAAGGTATACAAGTACATGTACAAGGTATACAAGTACATGTACAAGGTGTACAAGTACATGTACAAGGTATACAAGTACATGTAACGGTATACAAGTACATGTACAAGGTATACAAGTACATGTACAAGGTATACAAGTACATGTACAAGGTATACAAGTACATGTACAAGGTATACAAGTACATGTACAAGGTATACAAGTACATGTACAAGGTATACAAGTACATGTACAAGGTATACAAGTATATGTACAAGATGTACAAGTACATGTACAAGGTGTACAAGGTATACAAGTACATGTACAATACATGTACAAGGTATACAAGTACATGTACAAGGTATACAAGTACATGTACAAGGTATACAAGTACATGTACAAGGTATACAACTACAAGGTTTACAAGTACAGGTACAAGGTATACAAGTACATGTGTACATGTACAAGGTATACAAGTACATGTACAAGGTATACAAGTACATGTACACGGTATACAAGTACATGTACAAGGTATACAAGTACATGTACAAGGTATACAAGTACATGTACAAGGTATACAAGTACATGTACAAGGTATACAAGTACATGTACAAGGTATACAAGTACATGTACAAGGTATACAAGTATATGTACAAGATGTACAAGTACATGTACAAGGTGTACAAGGTATACAAGTACATGTACAAGGTATACCAATACATGTACAAGGTATACAAGTACATGTACAAGGTATACAAGTACATGTACAAGGTATACAAGTACATGTACAAGGTATACAAGTACATGTACAAGGTATACAAGTACATGTACAAGGTATACAAGTACATGCACAAGGTATACAAGTACATGCACAAGGTATACAAGTACATGTACAAGGTATACAAGTACATGTACAAGGTACAATACAAGGTATACAAGTACATGCACAAGGTATACAAGTACATGTACAAGGTATACAAGTACATGCACAAGGTATACAAGTACATGTACAAGGTATACAAGTACATGCACAAGGTATACAAGTACATGTACAAGGTATACAAGTACAAGGTATACAAGTACATGCACAAGGTGTACAAGTACATGTACAAGGTATACAAGTACAAGGTATACAAGTACATGCACAAGGTATACCAGTACATGTACAAGGTATACAAGTACATGTACAAGGTATACAAGTACATGTACAAGGTATACAAGTACATGTACAAGGTATACAAGTACATGTACAAGGTATACAAGTACATGCACAAGGTATACAAGTAAATGTACAAGGTGTACAAGTACATGTACAAGGTATACAAGTACATGTACAAGGTATACAAGTACATGTACAAGGTATACAAGTACATGTACAAGGTATACAAGTGCATGTACAAGGTATAAAAGTACATGTACAAGGTATACAAGTACATGTACAAGGTATACAAGTACATGTACAAGGTATACAAGTACATGTACAAGGTATACAAGTACATGTACAAGGTATACAAGTACATGTACACGGTATACAAGTACATGTACAAGGTATACAAGTACATGTACAAGGTATACAAGTACATGTACAAGGTATACAAGTACATGTACAAGGTATACAAGTACATGTACAAGGTGTACAAGTACATGTACAAGGTATACAAGTACATGTACAAGGTATACAAGTACATGTACAAGGTATACAAGTACATGTACAAGGTATACCAATACATGTACAAGGTATACAAGTACATGTACAAGGTATACAAGTACATGTACAAGGTATACAAGTACATGTACAAGGTATACAAGTACATGTACAAGGTATACAAGTACATGCACAAGGTATACAAGTACATGCACAAGGTATACAAGTACATGTACAAGGTATACAAATACAAGGTATACAAGTACATGCACAAGGTATACAAGTACATGTACAAGGTATACAAGTACATGCACAAGGTATACAAGTACATGTACAAGGTATACAAGTACATGTACAAGGTATACAAGTACATGTACAAGGTATACAAGTACAAGGCATACAAGTACATGCACAAGGTATACAAGTACATGTACACGGTATACAAGTACAAGGCATACAAGTACATGCACAAGGTATACAAGTACATGTACAAGGTATACAAGTACATGTACAAGGTATACAAGTACATGTACAAGGTATACAAGTACATGTACAAGGTATACAAGTACATGTACAAGGTATACAAGTACATGCACAAGGTATACAAGTACATGTACAAAGTGTACAAGTACATGTACAAGGTATACAAGTACATGTACAAGGTATACAAGTACATGTACAAGGTATACAAGTACATGTACAAGGTATACAAGTGCATGTACAAGGTATACAAGTACATGTACAAGGTATACAAGTACATGTACAAGGTATACAAGTACATGTACAAGGTATACAAGTACATGTACAAGGTATACAGACCATAGCTGACATCAGTGACATACTACTATATAGAAAGCCCCTGCGTATGTAGAGCATTTCGGAAAAATTGCCTCAATTTTGTTCCCCAGGATGCCACCCACACCATTCAACTAACACTCAGGTACCTATTTACTACTAGGTGACCATGGGCAGCAGGTGTCTTAAGGATACACATCCTGTTTCCATCCTGTACCGGGGATCCAACCACGGTCCTCAGTGTGTGAAGTGCTCTAGCAATAGAGTTACATAGAGCCTAGGAAATGCTATGCAATTAACTTTAATCCCAGGAAAGGTAGAGTAATCCTAGCGTCACTTTAAGTCGTTCCCAGTACTCTAAAACCTTTATTGGCTCTAAATGGGTCGTCAACGACCTCTATATCCCTCCTGCCCCTGAATGGGGTCGTCAACACTGAGCAATACTTCGAGCGAGAGGCCACAAGTTGATATGAAAATTGTCACCAGACCAACAGATATTTACCAACATCAAGGTGCCTTTACCACAGTAATATTTATATATCATTAGTGTAAATAATTAATAAACATAATAATAATAATAATAATAATAATAATAATAATAATAATAATAATAATAATAATAATAAATAATAATAATCTTTATTATCAATACAGAATAAACAGAATTTAGTTGCACAGCATGATGACAGTGTGAGGATCACCTCACCACTGACATGACCACCACTGACATGACCACTGACATGACCACCACTGACATGACCACTTCACCACTGACATGATCACTGACATGAACAGCTCACCACTAACATGAACATCTCACCACTGACATGAACATTTTACCACTGACATGAACACTGCACCACTGACATGAACACCTCACCACTGACGAACACCTCATTACCGACATGAACACCTCATTACCGACATGAACACCTCATCACCGACATGAACACCTCATCACTAACATGAACACCTCACCACTGACATGAATACCTCACCACTAACATGAACACCTCACCACTACCATGAACACCTCACCACTACCATGAACACCTCACCACTGATATGAACACTTCACCACTGACATGACCACTGCACCACTAACATGAACACCTCACCACTGACATGATCACTAGCTCCTCTGGCTCCCAGGCGGCTTAACATGATATATATATCAACACACAAGACAGTATTATCCTGCCTCTGACATCTCTTTCCCTCAACGTACACAAGAAACTAAGACAATCATCTCTCTTTTCCCCTCTTCTGCTTTCCTTCGCTTCCATTCCATTCAACCCAGAATTAATAGTTTCTAATTCTCCTTATTTTCCTTTACTCCTGTTCCATCTCAACTCTGTTACGGATGTTACTCCTTCACACTGCCATTCTTCCCATTCCAGCCCTAAGAATTTTTCTCTGTATTTCTCATCCTTCCATTTAAGCCAGGCAAAGCCACGGAAATTTATCCTTCCCAGATATATAACCTTTTCTCTTCCTCTGCTTACTTTCCAACCCACCTGTTCCATCCCTTTTTATCTCTACATCTCTCTTACCTCCTCTCCTAATTTCTTTATCTCTCATCTTTGTAGCATATCTCTAATAATTATTGCACTTCTCATTTTTACAGCATCCATCTTTCTCACTCCCCTAATTCCTTTATTTCTCCTTTCTCCAACATTTCTTACTCCCTCTCCTAATTCCTCTACTTTTCATTTTCCAGTATCCCTCCTTTCTTATTTCCTCCACATCTCGTCCTTCCAGCATCCCTCTTACCTCCTCTCCTAATTTCTTAAAGTCTCAATCTTCCAGCATCCCTCTTACCTCCTCTCCTAATTCCTTAAAGTCTCATTCCTCCAGCATTCCTCTTACCTCCTCCTCCTCCCCTTACTTCTCATTCTTCCAGCATCCCTCTTACCTCCTCTAATTCCTTTACTTCTCATTCTTCCAGCATCCCTCTTACCTCCTCCCCTTACTTCTCATTCTTCCAGCATCTCTCTCACCTCCTCTCCTAATTCCTCCACTTCTTCTACCGAGGATGAGACCACTTAAGCTCTTTCTCACCCTCGAGAAATTGTTCCAAGGTTCAAGTCAGCTTTTCCAGATTCCAGCGCAGAATGGATTTCCCGTTTTCTTCCAAGACAGGCGGGGATTAAGGGCAGGCTTTATTTTTTTTTCCCCAAAGCCTGGAAGTTGGGCAGTATGGATCAAGTTAATGCCCCAGTCTACCCGTGTTATATTAACAAGTCTCGGGCTTTGTGAGTTTCAGGCTGTAACATGCAGACTACAGCTTACTGTCACAGCTTACAGTCACAGCAAGCAGACTACAGCTTACTGTCACAGCTTACAGTCACAGAAAGCAGACTACAGCTTACTGTCACAGCTTACAGTCACAGCAAGCAGACTACAGCTTACTGCAACAGCTTACAGTCACAGCAAGCAGACTACAGCTTACTGTCACAGCTTACAATCACAGCAAGCAGACTACAGCTTACTGTCACAGCTTACAGTCACAGCAAGCAGACTACAGCTTACTGTCACAGCTTACAGTCACAGCAAGCAGACTACAGCTTACTGTCACAGCTTACAGTCACAGCAAGCAGACTACAGCTTACTGTCACAGCTTACAGTCACAGCAAGCAGACTACAGCTTACTGTCACAGCTTACAGTCACAGCAAGCAGACTACAGCTTACTGTCACAGCTTACAGTCACAGCAAGCAGACTACAGCTTACTGTCACAGCTTACAGTCACAGCAAGCAGACTACAGCTTACTGTCACAGTTTACAGTCACAGCTTACAGTGACAGCAAGCAGATTACAGCTTACTGTCACAGCATACAGTAACAGCTTACAGTCACAGCAAGCAGACTACAGCTTACTGTCACAGCTTACAGTCACAGCAAGCAGACTACAGCTTACTGTCACAGCTTACAGTCACAGCAAGCAGACTACAGCTTACAGTCACAGCAAGCAGACTACAGCTTACAGTCACAGCTTACAGTCACAGCAAGCAGACTACAGCTTACAGTCACAGCTTACAGTCACAGCTTACAGTCACAGCTTACAGTCACAGCTTACAGTCACAGCTTACAGTCACAGCTTACAGTCGCAGCTTACAGTCACAGCTTACAGTCACAGCTTACAGTCACAGCTTACAGTCACAGCTTACAGTCACAGCTTACAGTCGCAGCTTACAGTCACAGCAAGCAGACTACAGCTTACAGTCACAGCTTACAGTCACAGCAAGCAGACTACAGCTTACAGTCACAGCTTACAGTCACAGCAAGCAGACTACAGCTTACAGTCACAGCAAGCAGACTACAGCTTACTGTCACAGCTTACAGTCACAGCAAGCAGACTACAGCTTACTGTCACAGCTTACAGTCACAGCAAGCAGACTACAGCTTACAGTCACAGCAAGCAGACTACAGCTTACAGTCACAGCTTACAGTCACAGCAAGCAGACTACAGCTTACTGTCACAGCTTACAGTCACAGCAAGCAGACTACAGCTTACAGTCACAGCTTACAGTCACAGCTTACAGTCATAGCTTACAATCACATCTTACAGTCACAGCAAGCAGACTACAGCTTACAGTCACAGCTTACAGTCACAGCTTACAGTCACAGCTTACAGTCACAGCTTACAGTCACAGCTTACAGTCACAGCAAGCAGACTACAGCTTACAGTCACAGCTTACAGTCGCAGCTTACAGTCACAGCAAGCAGACTACAGCTTACAGTCACAGCTTACAGTCGCAGCTTACAGTCACAGCTTACAGTCACAGCTTACAGTCACAGCTTACAGTCACAGCTTACAGTCACAGCAAGCAGACTACAGCTTACAGTCACAGCTTACAGTCACAGCTTACAGTCACAGCAAGCAGACTACAGCTTACAGTCACAGCTTACAGTCACAGCTTACAGTCACAGCAAGCAGACTACAGCTTACAGTCACAGCTTACAGTCGCAGCTTACAGTCACAGCTTACAGTCACAGCTTACAGTCACAGCTTACAGTCACAGCTTACAGTCACAGCTTACAGTCACAGCTTACAGACTTAGAACACTAAGATAGCAAGAATCAAAAGACGTAAATAAGAAGAGTAGAGCTAACAATGGAAGTTACCATAGTGCGATAACCGGGTGAGGAGAGATTAATCTCTCATTCTCTCCCACTCTCTTCCCTCTCTCTACCTCTTTCTCCCTGTCTCTCTCTCTCCCAATCTCTTCCCTCTCTCTACCGCTTTCTCCCTGTCTCTCTCCCAATCTCTTCCCTCTCTCTACCGCTTTCTCCCTGTCTCTCTCCCAATCTCTTCCCTCTCTCTACATATTTCTCCCTGTCTCTCTCTCTCCCAATCTCTTCCCTCTCTCTACCGCTTTCTCCCTGTCTCTCTCCCAATTTCTTCCCTCTCTCTACCTCTTTCTCCCTGTCTCTTTCTCTCCCACTCTCTTCTAGCTCTCTCTCCACCCTTCCTGTCTCTCACTTCTTTCTTCCCCTCTCTCCTCCCTCTCTGTCTCCACTTCTCTCTCTCTCCCCCCCCAGCCTCCTAGCAACTACCAATGTTTACATAGCAGGAAATTGATTCCCAGGTGCTAGGAGATGGCAATGAAAAGCAGCCTAGCAAACGGAAGCCCCAGGAGAGGTCACGTGGCTTAATAACCCACTGGAGGTAAGAATATTGTGTGGCTTAACCCACTGAAGCTAAGAATACTTAGTGGTTTAATAATAACCCACTGTAGCTAAGAATACTGAGTGGCTTAATAACCCACTGGAGTTAAGAATATTGTGTGGCTTAACAACCCACTGGAGGTAAGAATATTGTGTGGCTTAACAACCCACTGGAGTTAAGAATACTGTGTTGCTTAATAACCCACTGGAGTTAAGAATACTGAGTGGCTTAATAACCCACTGGAGTTAAGAATACTGAGTGGCTTAATAACCCACTGGAATTAAGAATACTGAGCGGCTTAATAACCCACTGGAGGAAAGAATACTGAGTGGCTTAATAACCCACTGGAGGTAAGAATATTGTGTGGCTTAACCAACTGGAGCTAAGAATGCAGAGTGGCTTAATAACCCACTGGAGTTAAGAATACTGAGTGGCTTAATAACCCACTGGAGCTAAGAATACTGAGTGGCTTAATAACCCAATGGAGTTAAGAATACTGAGCGGCTTAATAACCCCCTGTAGCTAAGAATACTGAGTGGCTTAATAACCCACTGTAGCTAAGAATACTGAGTCGCTTTATAACCCACTGGAGCTAAGAATACTGAGTGGCTTAATAACCCGTTGGAGGTAAGAATACTGAGTAGCTTAATAACCCACTGGAGCTAAGAATACTGAGTGGCTTAATAACCCACTGGAGGTAAGAATACTGAGTGGCTTAATAACCCACTGGAGCTAAGAATACTGAGTGGCTTAATAACCCACTGGAGCTAAGAATACTGAGTGGCTTAATAACCCACTGGAGCTAAGAATGCTGAGTGGCTTAATAACCCACTGGAGCTAAGAATACTGAGTTGCTTAATAACCCACTGGAGCTAAGAATACTGAGTGGCTTAATAACCCACTGGAGCTAAGAATACTTTGTTGCTTAATAACCCATTGGAGCTAAGAATACTGAGTGGCTTAATAACCCACTGGAGCTAAGAATACAGAGTGGCTTAATAACCCACTGGAGCTAAGAATACTGAGGGGCTTAATAACACTGGAGCTAAAAGTACTGAGTGGCTTAATAAGCCACTGGAGCTAAGAATACTGAGTGGCTTAATAACCCACTGGAGCTAAGAATACTGAGGGGCTTAATAACACTGGAGCTAAAAGTACTGAGTGGCTTAATAACCCACTGGAGCTAAGAATACTGAATGGCTTAATAACCCACTGGAGCTAAGAATACTGAGTGGCATAATAACCCACTGGAGCTAAGAATACTGAGTGGCTTAATAACCTGCTGGAGCTAAGAATACAGAGTGGCTTAATAACCCACTGGAGCTAAGAATACTGAGTGGCTTAATAACCCACTGGAGCTAAGAATACTGAGTGGCTTAATAACCCACTGGAGCTAAGAATACTGAGTGGCTTAATAACCCACTGGAGCTAAGAATACTAAGTGGCTTAGTAACCCACTGGAGCTAAGAATACTGAGTGGCTTAGTAACCCACTGGAGCTAAGAATACTGAGTGGCTTAATAACCCACTGGAGCTAAGAATACTGAGTGGCTTAATAACCCACTGGAGCTAAGAATACTGACTGGCTTAATAACCCATTGGAGCTAAGAATACTGAGTGGCTTAATAACCCACTGGAGCTAAGAATGCTGACTGGCTTAATAACCCACTGGAGCTAAGAATACTGAGTGGCTTAATAACCCACTGGAGCTAAGAATACTGAGTGGCGTAATAACCCACTGGAACTAAGAATACTGAGTGGCTTAATAACCCACTGGAACTAAGAATACTGAGTGGCTTAATAACCCACTGGAACTAAGAATACTGAGTGGCTTAATAACCCACTGGAACTAAGAATACTGAGTGGCTTAATAACCCACTGGAACTAAGAATACTGAGTGGCTTAATAACCCACTGGAACTAAGAATACCGAGTGGCTTAATAACCCCTTGGAGCTAAGAATGCTGAGTGGCTTAATAACCCACTGGAGCTAAGAATGCTGAGTGGCTTAATAACCCACTGGAACTAAGAATACTGAGTGGCTTAATAACCCACTGGAACTAAGAATACTGAGTGGCTTAATAACCCACTGGAACTAAGAATACTTAGTGGCTTAATAACCCACTTGAGCTAAGAATGCTGAGTGGCTTAATAACCCACTGGAACTAAGAATACTGAGTGGCTTAATAACCCACTGGAACAAAGAATACTGAGTGGCTTAATAACCCACTGGAACTAAGAATACTGAGTGGCTTAATAACCCACTGGAGCTAAGAATGCTGAGTGGCTTAATAACCCACTGGAACTAAGAATACTGAGTGGCTTAATAACCCACTGGAACTAAAAATACTGAGTGGTTTAATAACCCACTGGAACTAAGAATACTGAGTGGCTTAATAACCCACTGGAACTAACAATACTGAGTGGCTTAATAACCCACTGGAACTAAGAATACTGAGTGGCTTAATAACCCACTGGAACTAAGAATACTGAGTGGTTTAATAACCCACTGGAACTAAGAATACTGAGTGGCTTAATAACCCACTGGAACTAAGAATACTGAGTGGCTTAATAACCCACTGGAACTAAGAATACTGAGTGGCTTAATAACCCACTGGAACTAAGAATACTGAGTGGCTTAATAACCCACTGGAACTAAGAATACTGAGTGGCTTAATAGCCCACTGGAACTAAGAATACTGAGTGGCTTAATAACCCACTGGAACTAAGAATACTGAGTGGCTTAATAACCCACTGGAACTAAGAATACTGAGTGGCTTAATAACCCACTGGAGCTAAGAATACTGAGTGGCTTAGTAACCCACTGGAGCTAAGAATACTGAGTGGCTTAATAACCCACTGGAGCTAAGGATACTGAGTGGCTTAATAACCCACTGGAGCTAAGAATACTGAGTGGCTAAATAACCCACTGGAGCTAAGAATACTGAGTGGCTTAATAACCCACTGGAACTAAGAATACAGAGTGGCTTAATAACCCACTGGAGCTAAGAAAACTGAGTGGCTTAATAACCCACTGGAGCTAAGAATACTGAGTGGCTTAATAACCCACTGTAGCTAAGAATACTGAGTGGCTTAATAACCCACTGGAGCTAAGAATACTGAGTGGCTTAATAACCCACTGTAGCTAAGAATACTGAGTGGCTTAATAACCCACTGTAGCTAAGAATACTGAGTGGCTTAATAACCCACTGGAGTTAAGAATACTGAGTGGCTTAATAACCCACTGGAGCTAAGAATACTGAGTGGCTTAATAACCCACTGGAGCTAAGAATACTGAGTGGCTTAATAACCCACTGTAGCTAAGAATACTGAGTGGCTTAATAACCCAATGTAGCTAAGAATACTGAGTGGCTTAATAACCCACTGGAGCTAAGAATACTGAGTGGCTTAATAACCCACTGGAGCTAAGAATACTGAGTGGCTTAATAACCCACTGGAGCTAAGAATACTGAGTGGCTTAATAACCCACTGTAGCTAAGAATACTGAGTGGCTTAATAACCCACTGGAGCTAAGAATACTGAGTGGCTTAATAACCCACTGGAGCTAAGAATACTGAGTGGCTTAATAACCCACTGGAGCTAAGAATACTGAGTGGCTTAATAACCCACTGGAGCTAAGAATACTGAGTGGCTTAATAACCCACTGGAGCTAAGAATACTGAGTGGCTTAATAACACACTGGAGCTAAGAATACTGAGTGGCTTAATACCACACTGGAGCTAAGAATACTGAGTGGCTTAATAACCCACTGGAGCTAAGAATACTGAGTGGCTTAATAACCCACTGGAGCTAAGAATACTGAGTGGCTTAATAACCCACTGGAGCTAAGAATACTGAGTGGCTTAATAACCCACTGGAGCTAAGAATACTGAGTGGCTTAGTAACCCACTGGAGCTAAGAATACTGAGTGGGTTAGTAACCCACTGGAACTAAGAATACTGAGTGGCTTAATAACCCACTGGAGCTAAGAATACTGAGTGGCTTAGTAACCCACTGGAACTAAGAATACTGAGTGGCTTAATAACCCACTGGAGCTAAGAATACTGAGTGGCTTAATAACCCACTGGAGCTAAGAATACTGAGTGGCTTAATAACCCACTGGAGCTAAGAATACTGAGTGGCTTAGTAACCCACTGGAACTAAGAATACTGAGTGGCTTAATAACCCACTGGAGCTAAGAATACTGAGTGGCTTAATAACCCACTGGAGCTAAGAATACTGAGTGGCTTAATAACCCACTGGAGCTAAGAATACTGAGTGGCTTAATAACTCACTGGAGCTAAGAATACTGAGTGGCTTAATAACCCACTGGAGCTAAGAATACTGAGTGGCTTAATAACCCACTGGAGCTAAGAATACTGAGTGGCTTAATAACCCACTGGAGCTAAGAATACTGAGTGGCTTATTCTTTGTATTTCGTGTTAATCTAATTTATTTGTCTTTTTCTCTTTAATACATTCTCTTCTTTCTCTTTTTCTTAGTTTTCTCTTCTTTCTCTTTTCCTTTTCTGTGTTCTCTCTTCTTTCTCTTTCTTTGTTCTCCTTTCTTTCTCTTTTTTCCCTTTTTCCTTTTCTTTGTTCTCCTCTCTCCCCTTCTCTCTTTTTCTCTTCTTTCTCTTTTTCTTTATTTTCTCTTCTCTCTTCTTCTTCATCCATCCAGGTTATGCTAATTCCCGTTATGGAAATTCCCATGATGCTAATTCCCACTAAACTAACTCCAGTTAAACTAATTCCCGCTAAACTAATTCCGTTATGCTAATTCCTATTATGCTAATCAGAGTTATACTAATTATTGTTAAGTTTAATTGAAGTTCGAAAGATTTTTGCTAATCTTGAGAGAGAGAGAGAGAGAGAGAGAGAGAGAGAGGGAGAGAGAGAGAGAGAGGAGAGAGAGAGAGAGAGAGAGAGAGAGAGAGAGAGAGAGAGAGTGAGAGAGAGCGAGAGAGAGGGAGGGAGAGGGAGAGGGAGGAGGGAGGGAGAGGGAGAGAGAGAGAGAGAGGGAGAGAGAGAGAGTGAGAGAGGGAGAGAGAGGGAGAGGGAGAGGGAGAGGGAGAGAGAGAGAGAGAGAGAGGGGGGGAGGGAGAGAGGGAGGGAGGGAGAGAGAGAGAGAGAGAGAGAGAGAGAACTGTGTCAAAAGTGTCAGGGGTGACAATAAGGCAGGAGGAGGTGCATTTCCTTCTTAAATCACTTGACCAAGAAAAGGCTGTGGGCCCAGACAAGTTGAGCCCAAGATTGTTGAGAAGATGTGCAGACCAGCTAGCAGCACCTCTAACTCGCATCTTTCAGCACTGCCTAGTACAGTGTAAATGGCCCTCTCTATGGAAAGAGGCAAATGTAGTCCCTGTTCACAAAAAGAAGAGCAGAGCAGAAATCAGCAACTACAGACCAGTGTCACTCTTGTCAATCACTGGTAAGATCCTTGAGACAATAATCTCAAGACAAATGACAGAGTTTTTTGACTACCACTCACTACTTTGTGATCGTCAATATGGCTTCAGGAAAGGTTACTCTGCTGCTGATCTGTTGTTAAACCTCTCCACTAAGTGGCACCAGTCACTGGATGAATCCAAAGTCAGCTGTGTGGTAGCACTGGACATTGCTGGAGCTTTCGACCGAGTGTGGCACCAGGGCCTCTTAGCAAAACTTCAAGCACTGGGAATTGCAGGCTCTACGCTATGTTTCCTCAGTGATTACCTTCATGGTAGATCTCTAAGTATAGTTCTCAATGGAACGGAATCAGCAAGACATCCTATTGGGGCAAGTGTTCCACAAGGAAGCGTCCTGGGTCCATTGTTATGGAATGTCTACTTCAACGACCTTCTTCATCTCATCCCAGAATCATATGCATATGCAGACAACTGTACACTGACATTCACTTATCCAAGAGAAGAAATGCCAGCTGCTCTAAGCTACATCAATCACCAGCTGAGAGCTATATCAGCTTGGGGAAATAGATGGCAAGTAACATTTGCACCTGAGGAAACACAATTGATGGTCTCTAGGCACCATGATGGTAATGCTGGTGCAGTAGTAAGGATGAATGGGAGGGTGGTGGCACCTGGAGAAGAAGTTGATATCCTTGGGGTGAAATTTGACTCCAAACTAACCATGAAGAACCATGTTGTAAATCTTGCAAACAAGGCAGCCAAGAAGCTTACAGCACTTCGCTGTATCTCGCATCTGCTTGACAGTAGTGGTTGCAAGATCCTGTACGAGGCACAAGTACGCTCACACCTTGAGTATGCTCCACTTTCTTGGTTTGCCTGCCCCCCCCCCCTCTCATCTGCGACTGCTTGACAGAGTAGAGAACAGAGCAAGACGTCTCATCTCTCGCCTGGACCCATCCTGGATAGATCTGTCATTTCAGCAGAGCCTTCAACACAGGAGGGATGTGGGTGGCCTTACTGTTATGTACAAGGCCAATATTGTCAAAGTACCACACTTGGATCCACTTCGAGGACAGCATGAAACAAGCTTTTATGCCACAAGACGGACAGCCAGCATCAACTTCACTCTCTTCCCCCCATTCTTTCTCTCTCTCTCTCTCTCTCTCTCTCTTTCTCTCTCTCTTCCTCTCTCTCCCCACCTCTCTCCCTACCTCTCACCCTCCCTCTCCCTGCCCTTCCCTCTCCCTCCCCCTCCCTCTCCCCCCTCCCCTACTATGGCACGAGACGATCTTGGGAGATAAATTAAGGAAGAGTTTTTGCTGCTGAAGTGAAAATATTAAATCCAGAAGAAAAATTACCAGAGAAGCTTTAAGGGAATTCCACAAACAGACGTGAATTAATTGAATGGTAAGGGGAGGGAGAGGGGGAGGGAGAGGGTGGGGGTGGGGGAAGGAGAAGGAGGGAGGGGGAGGGAGAAGGAGGGAGAGGGGGAACGAGGGATAGGGGAGAGAGAGAGAGAGAGAGAGGTGAGGCCAGTATAGGAACCTTACTGAAACCTTGTATAAAGAGAGAGAGAGAGAGAGAGAGAGAGAGAGAGAGAGAGAGAGAGAGAGAGAGAGAGAGAGAGAGAGAGAGAGAGAGAGAGAGAGAGAGAGAGAGAGAGAGAGAGATTAAGTATTTAGTCAGAGGAGAGAAACATACCTCACACTAGAATGAAGTTCAGAACTCGCAGGTCAGAGACCGAAACTTGCAACGACGTTTGGGTCAGACTTGCGCCGTGAACCAGTGAATCATGTACTGTTCCAGTCACGGTACTGTCACTGTCTTCCTTACCAAGATATGTCACTACATGTCACTGCTCAGGCATTATCTTAATTTTTTCACTTTTTCTTTTTTTGCTTTCAGGGACTGACCCCTCAACCTCTCCTTCTCAAGGCTGAGGGACTGACCCCTCAACCTCTCCTTCTCAAGGCTGAGGGACTGACCCCTCAACCTCTCCTTCTCAAGGCTGAGGGACTGACCCCTCAACCTCTCCTTCTCAAGGCTGAGGGACTGACCCCTCAACCTCTCCTTCTCAAGGCTGAGGGACTGACCCCTCAACCTCTCCTTCTCAAGGCTGAGGGACTGACCCCTCAACCTCTCCTTCTCAAGGCTGAGGGACTGACCCCTCAACCCCTCCTTCTCAAGGCTGAGGGACTGACCCCTCAACCCCTCCTTCTCAAGGCTGAGGGACTGACCCCTCAACCTCTCCTTCTCAAGGCTGAGGGACTGACCCCTCAACCTCTCCTTCTCAAGGCTGAGGGACTGACCCCTCAACCTCTCCTTCTCAAGGCTGAGGGACTGACCCTCAACCTCTCCTTCTCAAGGCTGAGGGACTGACCCTCAACCTCTCCTTCTCAAGGCTGAGGGACTGACCCTCAACCTCTCCTTCTCAAGGCTGAGGGACTGACCCTCAACCTCTCCTTCTCAAGGCTGAGGGACTGACCCCTCAACCTCTCCTTCTCAAGGCTGAGGGACTGACCCCTCAACCTCTCCTTCTCAAGGCTGAGGGACTGACCCTCAACCTCTCCTTCTCAAGGCTGAGGGACTGACCCCTCAACCTCTCCTTCTCAAGGCTGAGGGACTGACCCCTCAACCTCTCCTTCTCAAGGCTGAGGGACTGACCCCTCAACCTCTCCTTCTCAAGGCTGA